>NC_069501.1:772953569-773253569 GCF_027579735.1 Bombina bombina | reverse complement strand
ACCAGAAAATGATAAACCACTGAAACCATAGTTGGTTATCAGTAAACATATATACATAACTCCTTAGTCTAGCAAGTAAAGGGTAACTGACATTATTTCTTTATAGCATAGTTATGACAATTCCTGAAAGGGGATAAAGCTCTGTTATATTAAATTGGGTGCTATCTAGACTACTTGCTATCTAGTACCTTGAAAGGCAACCCTATTCGCTCAGCAGAAGATTGCCAATTCACATAACAGGATAGATATTTGCAATTTATAAAGGGATTAATCTTATGAGAACGTACAGTTTGATAGTTGTGAGTATGAAGCGAGAGCATAACGTTTTTCTGGGAGCTTTATATAGTGAAGGGGAGCTATGCTGTGCTTTATTCACTTTTGTCATAAATTATAAATACCAACTCTGCATCCTATTCTGGACAAATAGAAAACTCAGGAAGAGAGAGTACCATATTCATCTAACAACTAACATCAAATGGTAGCCACCCTATAACAAGCTAAAGTCTGAGTAATAATGATGTACAGGGGGAGGAGGTAGCATGATACTGAAGACACGATAATATAAATTAGTAACATGGGGGAGCCCAAGGTGCAATAAACTGCTATAATGTTTAAGTATATGGGCCAACAGTGCATTAGATCGAAAAACAGATAGCAGACTAACAAGCCTCTAATGTAAATTATGACATAGTTTAGAAATCCCCAGTAGGTGCACGGAGGACCCATGTACTTAAATCGTTATGCGTTAGACTTATTAGTGGGGACTGTAAGGCATGTAAAGAAAACATTTCTATAGACCTTTAGGAGTAAATCAATTGTTACATATAGTACAAGATGAAGGACATTACAACAAATGTGTATACAGATGCAAAAGGAAAAAAAAAAACTCAGGCTCAATAAGCAAACTTAACGTGGAAGGAAAAAAAAAACCTGGGATGTGGGGATGAAACATAATAGATGAAAGAAAGCTAAGTGCACATATGTGTCCCCAGTACTAGGGCTTGCTCGCTTTATGTCCTTCTTAGAACAGACCTTTCCTCTACCCTATACCGCGAGCAAGACTTCTGCAAGCAGTGTCTCTCAGTGTTCTCCACAAGAGTCCTAGTCGCTGTTCCTTACCAGGAGGTGAGTCAGCTCTCTCTGAGCAGCTTATGCCTAAAGCGTTAAAGTCCACAGGTGGTTTCGATAGCGTGGCAGAGCAAGAGGTGTTCAGGGGAAGCAACAGGCCCTTCATATATTCCGATTCCCCAAGACTTCGGAACCTTCCCGCCGACCGGCCGCATCAGCATCACCAGCCGCATCAGCAGGGGAGGCAATGTATGCTTCTGTCTTACAGAAGTATTGAAGGTAAGATGTGCATGTTGTAGAGAGTCCAGACGCGAATCTGCTAATGGCATCTTTCTGTCCTCATCCGGGAGTATCTCCGATGTAGGGGATTCATCCAGGCCTGATCTCCTGCATACTCCTCCCCGCTCATGGTAGATGACTGAGTTGGGGTACAGGCTGACCCATTCATCTTGTTCCCATCCGGGTCATAATCCCTGTCTGCTTTCAGGTCCTCCATGAGGGAGGCAAAGTGCACGTCCATCTTGTGGGATATGAGAGCTAACATGGCTTCGATATCAGGTTCCATGCTTAGAGAATAAGTCCTTATAAGCTCCGGTTCCGTAGGTTCAGTGGCTTGCTCTTTTAATTTCCAGAAGTGCGTTGAGAGTGATGAATCTTGCTGGTCTTAGCAATTAGAAAGTTGTTTTACCCGACTCAGTATTCAGCCAGGGGGAGGAATTAAAATAGTTATACAGGCCGCCTCCAGCAGACTCGTTCTTTTCAAGCTTTCCGTGAGTTGTATCTCACCAATTAAGGTATCTATCGACTCCAGAACTTCTCCTTAAAGGGACAGTCAAGTCCAAAAAAAAATTTCATGTTTTAAATAGGGCATGCAATTTTAAACAACTTCCCAATTTACTTTTATCACCAATTTTGCTTTGTTTTCTTGGTATTCTTAGTTGAAAGCTAAAACTAGGAGGTTCATATGCTAATTTCTTAGACCTTGAAGACTGCCTCTAATCTGAATACATTTTGACCACTAGAGGACATTAGTTCACATGTTTCATATAGATAACATTGAGCTCATGCACGTAAAGTGACCTAGGACTGAGCACTGATTGGCTAAACTGCATGTCTGTCAAAAGAACTGAAATAAGGGGGCAGTCAGCAGAAGCTTAGATACAAGATAATTACAGAGGTAAAACGTGTATTATTATAACTGTGTTGGTTATGCAAAACTGGGGAATGGGTAATAAAGGGATTATCTTTCTTTTTAACCAAAAAAAATTCTGGTGTTGACTGTCCCTTTAATAGGAGGTGTAATTCACTTTTATGGATGGAGTGAGATAGTGAGCAAATAGTTTAAATTGTTTAAATTGAGGACAGAGCTACTGGAATAAGCGACTGATCATGGCTGTGGTTTAGACACGCCCCCCCATATTCAAATGTTTTACTTTTAAATGCTGTCTGAGTAGTAAAGTGAAAGGTAATGCTAAATAGGAGTCTCTGTTCTTGTAATAAAATCTGGAACACAGTAACACATTTTTCAGAATGTTTCAGATTGTTTATGCAAAGGAAGTGTACGTGTTACTACTTCCAGAAAGTAAAATGGCATAGAAATAAATGTTTTGATTATAAATTGCCTATTTTCTGACCTGCTTTTAAATTTGCAAGATAAAAATGTATAAAAAAAAACAACAAAAAGAAACCCAGATTGTTATTCATCTTCAGTAAAAATTTTAAGCTAAATTGTCTTATCTGGAATGGAGTTGTGCACCATACCAGGTCATTATATTAATTTCACATATGTATTGTAGGTGTAAGAAAATTAAAATACAGTGGATTTAGGACCATTTAAAAAAAATTGCAACAGTAAGGTGAAACATGTTAAGGGAGAGGGGGGAGATTGTTTAAATATCTCTAATGTTATTTTAACTTGTAAACGGCCTCTTTTACTGGCATAACTTAAATCAACAAATGATAAATACAAGATATAAACTTATAGTCAGCGATAATTGTCCAAGGCAGCTAAAAGTAATTTGCATGGGGCAGATTACTAGAGATTGAAATTCATGTAAACAATCAAACACTATAAGAGCTTTAAAAAGTAATAAAAGCTGCGTTTTGCTGCAAAGAATATAGCCATTCATACAGATAATGCCGATTCGATTGTTGCATAACATATCTAGATTTTGTTGTTAGCTAAACAGCTTCAATTAGTCTCTGGCAAAACGCCCAGCCCTAATACAGCAGCCAGATATAGACTGCTGAGAACAGTTACAGCACGCAAAAACAGCAATAGTATCCTAACAGAGATGAAATCTATGTAAACAACTGAACAGTATATGAGCTTTTCAAAGTAAATAAAACAGTGTTTTACTGCAAGGAGTATAGCTATTTATATAGATAATGTCAATTTTAAAAAAAACAAAACTAAAATTACAAAAAAAAAGCTAAGATTACAAAAAAAATAACAAACTAAATTATCCACATAAAAAAGTTATTCCTATTCTAATACCCCTTTAAAATAAAAAAGCCACCCCAAAATAAAAACACCCCCTAATCTAACAATAAACTACAAATAGGCATTGCCCTATACAAATCAGCTCTTTTTGAAAAATAAAATGCAAACATCCCCTAACAGTATAACCCCCCCACCAAACCAACCCCCCAAAATAAAAAAGACCTACCTAAAAAAAACAAACCTACCCATTGCCCATAAAGGGGCATTTGTATCAGTGACGTGCAGTGAGCTCTGAGGCTAGCGAGGCAGTGGCTATGATAGGCTTGAGAAGCACATATACAGTATGAACCTAATAGAGGTAACTTAAATTTACGATTAAATTAGCCGGTTACACAATGACAATTAGAATAGTATCTAATATCTTGTATTTAAGCCTCTGCAGACAGTCCCCTTATCTCAGGGCTATTTATTTATTATCTATTGACTTGCATTTTAGCCAGTTAGTGCTGTGTCCTGCACAACTCCACGGGAGAGAGCACAATGTTATCTATATGACACACATAAATTAGCAGTCTCTTGTGAAAAAGCTTATAAAAAAGCATGTGATAAGAGGCAATCTGTAGTGGCTTAAACAGTAAGAATTTAGAGATTAAACGGTTATAAAGTATATTAATATAAAAATGTTAATTGTGCAAAGCTGGGGAATGGGTATAAAGGAGTTATCTATCTTTTTAAATAATAGCTATTTTGGTGTAGACTGAATTCTGACCCAGGCAGAATGAAATACTTGCAAACACACAAACAAGCCTTCCAAACAATCTGACCAAATGTTAAAACCAGAAACTCCCTAATGCAACTAATGCATAAAAAATGCACGGGATGACTGGCAATTTTGGAACCAGGGGGCAAGTACAATTCAGTGGCCCAAGTACTAAAACCCTGCCCACTATCAAATTCTATATCTAACAGTTAAAATACAAGAGAAGCAAAGCACCTAAGAAATTATAGAAATAAGGCTTTAAAAACAGAATTTTAATGGAAAAAAACATATACAGGTAGCCCTCAGTTTACGCCAGGGTTAGGTTCCAGAAGGAATGGTTGTAAATCGAAACCGTTGTAAATTGAATCCCAGTTTATAATGTAAGTCAATGGGAAGTGAGGGAGTTAGGTTCCAGGTCCCTCTCAAAATTGTCATAAGTAACACCTAATACATTGTTTTTAAAGCTTTGAAATGAAGACTTTAAATGCTAAACAGCATTATAAACCTAATAAAATAATCACACAACACAGAATATATAATTAAACTAAGTTAAATGAACAAAAACATTTGCTAAACAGAATTATAAACCTAATAAAACAATCACACAACACAGACTTCACTTGCATTTTTCTGCAAACAGTTCTTTCTATGCATTCCAATCTGGACTGATTTATAGACATGAAGATCTTGTTCCTTTGAAATCTGCTCCATAGCTCAGGTCTGGTTAAACTGATTAATTTCAGCTTGCTTGGCTTTGCTGCAGCACAAGCGAACAGCTCCACATACTGGCTATTTTAATAAATGCACTGCTTCTCAATGCTTTTCAATAGCAGTCACATGACTGGAAAAAAAGGAAACGGTGTAAATTGAACCATTGTAAACCGAGGGTCACCTGTATGTATTTTTACTAACATTAATGTATAGCCCTAGCATACTGCTGACATCATGTACATTTCCAGAAAACTGCTGACATCCATGTACAGTCCTAACATACTACTGACATCCTTGTACAGCCCCTTACAAAACCATTAATCAGGGCCCCCCACACATACATAGAAACACACACTTACAAACATAGATTCACATACACACAGAAACACCCTCGAACATACAGAGGCACTTAAACATACAGACATGACCCCTCTAATAGGTACTTCCATCAATAATGACACAACACATAGTATGGGTTACAAAGGCCGCAGCTTTTTATTTAAACTTTTAAACATATAACCATAAATATCTATGTGACAAAACCAATCTCGCCACTGTACATTGGAGGGCCTGTTATGGAACATTCTTTGGGCTGGAGGTACATGGGCTTAAGGATACCCAGAGACTGCATGGAAATATGGAATTTTATATGCTGGACACCCCATGTACTTTCATACCTCTGTCTTATGTCTATGTCACCCTGTATCCATAAATACAGGATGGGTACAGGGTGTGAGTGCCCCTTGTGGGAGCAATTGTGACTCTATAAGCAAAGTGGGCATAAAAGACTTTATAGCTAATAAGAACTGTTCCTATATTCTCTAATAAGATGTATTCTATGTATGTTTAAGATCTGATTGTGTCTCAGGAGTCTGTCTGGGTAAACTGATTGTGTCCTTGTGTGATTATGTTAACTAGACTGCCCAACATCAGATTGTCTGAGTAAACGTTCTTCCCTAGTTAATTAACTTAATATGTTAATCTGTTTTACCTGTGAATAGACAATTGTTTGATGCATTGTTCATATGTTTGCTTTACTGTTAAACCAATGCCCTTTGTAACCTGAAGCGAGGGTGTATAAATCTGTGTGCTGCCTTCAAATAAAGCAGATATTCTGTTTAAACCTGAAAACTGGCTGGTTTGTGAATTGCTGATTCCCTATGCAGGACGTTGTTCCCGGGTATTAACCCTTGGTACACTGTTGGTACCGTAACATTGGTGGCAGCGACGGGATGAACCTTATCGCCCAGAACTACACAAGCCAGTAACCTCAGGAAGAGGGGGATTATTACAATACTGACTAAGATGGAAAAGAGAAAAGTAAATTTTGCAGCTTTTAAAAACTTCCTGGAAACAGAAGGAGAGATTGATGGGTACCTTGCGGATTTTGAGAGGCAATGTGCACTACACAAGGTACCCGCAGAGGACTGGGTCACGATATTATCTGGAAAATTATCCGGCCGGGCCAGAGAGGCTTTTCGGGCCATTCCAGATGAGGAAGTCAGGGATTATAATACTGTAAAAGAGGCTCTGCTCTCCAGGTATGCAGTTACACCGGAGGCATACCGGAGACGGTTCAGAGACACTGTTAAATTAGCTGGAGATTCCTACCTTGAGTGGGCATGTAAGGTGCACCGCACAGCAGCTCACTGGATAGCGGGGTGCCAAGCCATATCTGGGGAAGAGGTGCTGCAGCTATTCCTGTTGGAACATTGCTTCGACAAATTACCCGCAGGAGTTCGAGAGTGGGTTCGGGACCGTAAACCCTCCACCCTGCAGGAAGCGGCTCGCTTGGCAGATGAGTATACGGATGCCCGCAAACTGGACATTGCTACCACTAAGCCCCCTGCTAGAGTGGAGTACAGACCCCCAGTCACCCCAGCAGCTGCCAGTTACCAAACCCCGGCGCACCGCTATACCACACGGCCTCCGGCCACGAACTACCCTCAGAGAGCCCTGTTCAATTCGCGGGGCTACTCACAACCTATTCGGTGCTTTAGATGTAAGCAACTAGGGCACAAAAGACCAGAGTGTCCCCTAAACGCAGCGAACCAAGCGCAGTCCTGGAGAAGACCCGCCGGCGGAATCCCACGTAATCCTCAGCCTGCGGCCCGCTACGTAGAGGCGCAAGAATGCTGGAGCATCCTACATGAGACAGACCTTGTGCAAGCTGCCCACCGGAATAACCGGCAACTGGTTAAAGTGAATGGGAAGAAGGTCAGTGGTCTACGGGATACTGGTGCTACCATGACCTTGCTTCAAAAGAACTTGGTGTCTGAGAAACAGTACACGGGAGACACTGTGGCTGTGAGGTTAGCAGGGGGCGATGTGTTCAGCCTACCTGTTGCCAGGGTACATTTGGATTGGGGAGTGGGCGCTAGACCTGTGAATGTGGGGGTCAAGAAGGACTTACCTGCTGATGTTCTTCTTGGAAATGACTTGGCCCCCCTTGTTTCTGCCTACGCCCCTATGGGTCCCGCTGATGTTAACTCTGTGACTAACCGTGCCCAGATCCGTGCAGCAGAGACTGACCCACCTGCTGCTAAGCCCCAGGACGCTGAGCTCAGTAAATCTCTATCCGCTATTGATATGTGGAGGTCCCGTTACAATGCGCTGATGAAGGAGAAGAGGAGCGCAGAGGAAAAAGCATGTTTAGAACAGGAATCTCTGCTAGACAAGCTGCACCGACAGACTGCAGAAAACACCAGCTTGAGAGTGGAACATGAAACATTAAAGACAAACTTAGTGACACTGGAGGAGAAGCTGACGCTGGCTCATAGTGAGGTGCAGCAACTCAAGGGCACCCTATGTCAGTATGAAGGGATTGTGGATACCTATAAAGAGCAGGTACAGAAAACTCGTAAAGAAGCTGATGGGATTTTGAAGGACTGTTTGGCCCTGGTCTGGGCACTGAGGAATTTGAACCCTTGTTTGTATGGACAGGAATTCTCTCTCATAACGGGAATACAGATGGATTGTCCCAGCAAACTGACATGCCTACCAGGCGCTCTGGTGGTATATGCCACAGTATATACCCTGGACAGCCGAGCATGACAAACCAGAGGGAGAGGAGTTTGATGGTCCTGTCCCCCAGCAACACGGCTGTTTAGCCAAAGGGGAGACGATTGGTCTCCCCCTCCAGCAGCACAGCTATGTATCCGAAGGGGAGACAGTCGGTCTTCCCCTCCAGCAACCAGGCTCCCACCAGGCTACTTCCATGGTAGTGCTGGCGCCCGGGCAGAGTACAGCTGGTCTCTGCCCACCTCGCAACCCACCAATTCAGCGTACCAGTCCCCCACACAGCTGTGGTGAGGCACCTGGACATGGACAAGTTTTCCCCGTACTCAGGTGTAGTAACCATTTATTGTGGGTGGGCTGTACTACTAATTGTGTTTTATGGGTGGGTTGCTGGACTAACCAGGGCACTGACCGGCAGGAGGTCAGATACCCTGTTAGTCTGTTTGGAAAAGGGGAGAGATGTGACAAAACCAATCTCGCCACTGTACATTGGAGGGCCTGTTATGGAACATTCTTTGGGCTGGAGGTACATGGGCTTAAGGATACCCAGAGACTGCATGGAAATATGGAATTTTATATGCTGGACACCCCATGTACTTTCATACCTCTGTCTTATGTCTATGTCACCCTGTATCCATAAATACAGGATGGGTACAGGGTGTGAGTGCCCCTTGTGGGAGCAATTGTGACTCTATAAGCAAAGTGGGCATAAAAGACTTTATAGCTAATAAGAACTGTTCCTATATTCTCTAATAAGATGTATTCTATGTATGTTTAAGATCTGATTGTGTCTCAGGAGTCTGTCTGGGTAAACTGATTGTGTCCTTGTGTGATTATGTTAACTAGACTGCCCAACATCAGATTGTCTGAGTAAACGTTCTTCCCTAGTTAATTAACTTAATATGTTAATCTGTTTTACCTGTGAATAGACAATTGTTTGATGCATTGTTCATATGTTTGCTTTACTGTTAAACCAATGCCCTTTGTAACCTGAAGCGAGGGTGTATAAATCTGTGTGCTGCCTTCAAATAAAGCAGATATTCTGTTTAAACCTGAAAACTGGCTGGTTTGTGAATTGCTGATTCCCTATGCAGGACGTTGTTCCCGGGTATTAACCCTTGGTACACTGTTGGTACCGTAACAATCTATAACCATAAATAATTGAACATTAAATACCCCCAGCCAGTGCTTGCCCCCCACAGCATATCCATTTTTCCCGCTACCATTTTCCTACTCCTCTCCTTAAAACCGGAGGTACCCATATAACTGCTATTCCATACAGCAAGCACTCCGCCAAGCTGCGACAAAGATATCCATCTTACAGGGAGGGAGGGCGGGAGCTTTCTTCCACACTTACCCTCTGCTTCCCAATTTTGGCGCTCTTTCTAGGACCTCCCCCTCCTTTTATATCCCAACTCCAATCCCCACCTCACAACCCTTAGCCACCCCCACATACCTCATACCGCTCTGTCACACCTATACAGGGGTCAAATGCCCTTCCCCTGCATAGGTGCCGTCCAGGGCTTCCTTGACCCCTCTAATAGGTACTTCCATCAATAATGACACAACACATAGTATGGGTTACAAAGGCCGCAGCTTTTTATTTAAACTTTTAAACATATAACCATAAATATCTATAACCATAAATAATTGAACATTAAATACCCCCAGCCAGTGCTTGCCCCCCACAGCATATCCATTTTTCCCGCTACCATTTTCCTACTCCTCTCCTTAAAACCGGAGGTACCCATATAACTGCTATTCCATACAGCAAGCACTCCGCCACAGGCAAGGCCTACCGCCGCGCCCCGCCAACCACATCCAAGGCCTTTGCAACCAATTCCTTCACATTAAAATTGAACAAGTGTAAACCGACTTCGTTCAAGTGAACTCCATCCTTCAGGAAGAAACATCTTCCTGACTCCCCTTCAAACTCCACATGCCGTAAGGACAGCCCCCCTACCCCTTTTATAAAGCCACTCATCATCCTATTCACTTTTCTCCTTGATGCCTCCAATCTTTTGCCATCCCAAGCTGCCCTCCAGTACACCCTTGGCTCAATCTCAGACCACAAAACCAATAAATGTGGAAATAATGTGATTAACCTCCTTACATCCCTTTTCATCGCATCCACTAGATCCTTTTGGGACATGGAACCCAAATCATTACCCCCCAAGTGTATCAACAGAATATCTGGAGGGCAGAACAACCTAGCATATTGTACAATATTTATAACTAACTGGTCCCACCTCATTCCTCTGACTCCAAACCACCTGATGCTGACTGCAGCCTCCGGGAACCCCATTTGGACCCCTTCCTCTCTAACCAGCGCCGCCTTCCTAGCCCAGTAGATATAGGAATGACCTATCAGCCAGCATTGCAGTGGACCTGAAATGAAACAACAAAACGTTACTAGACTAAGGCAGGTCTAACATAGGAAACATACCTATTAGATGCCCACCGCCCGATCCTCTTAATCCCTTCCGCTCCCACACCCAATGTATATGCCTCAGTAGCCGCCCCAATACGGAAAGAATGAGTACCGAAATCCTTTGGGTTCAGGCCGCTCCTCCCCAACCCCTGCTTGAAAATAGCCTGAAATTGGAACAGTGACAGAGATGACCCATCGCTATGCACAAACAAGGGGCCCATCCCCGTAGGTCTTACCACCAGCAAGTTCCTAATGGCCTCTACCGGGCAACAAGGTCCCCCCATAGCCTTCAATACAATCTGTACCCCTTTCCCCGCCTGGTCTGTCTTGGACTTCCTCAGCCAAATCAACAGCCTATCCCCCTCGACTACTACGTCAGACCTCTGCATCCCCTTTTTATCCTTCCTATTCCTACCCACCAGCTCCGAAACCCTGAAGGCCCCAAAAAACGCCACCACAAACACCGCTCGAAACAACACCTTTTCGTACTCAGATCTGCAAATTCCAGGTAGGGCCTCCACTACCCCCTGCAGTATGGTGAACATCACCGGCCTCCTCCCGTCCGCCCTCAGCCGCCCTCTACACAAACTACGGGCCGCTAGTCGCACTAAGAAATGTTTGGACACATCCTCCCACCCCAACAACTGGAATAAAAATGCCATAGCCGCCAAACGCCTTCTCACCATGGACCTCGATATTCTGTCCTCCCTCCATTCCTGCATCCAGTCCAACAGAGCCCGTCTTCTCCCTGCCGTAGATTCCGTGGCTCTCACTCCCCCCGGCCTTGAGGCCCATTGCTCCCATACCTGCGTATATGCTCTCCAAGTCCTCGGCACCAACGCTCCCTTTATCATCTCCATCAGGCCGGCAACGCTATGCCCCACAGATCGTCCGGACACTGCTCCCCCTCTCGCTCCGCCTCCGGGGCCAACCGGTAGAACCGATCCCACTGCAAACGGGAAAGAGCGTCAGCAATCTCATTTTTCTTCCCTGGCACATGCACAGCTCTAAACAAGACATTGCATTGCATACATTTGAGTACAAATACCCTCAACACCCGCACTACCGGGGGGGAAGCTGCAGACAACCTATTTAACGCCATCACCACCCCCATATTGTCCGAATGAAAAGTTACCCTTCTATTGGCCAGCTGTGCCGGCCACACCTGCAATGCTACTACTAAAGGAAACAATTCCAGAAGAACCAAGTTCTTAGTCAAATTCAGGTCCCCCCATTCCTTAGGCCACTGCCCCACACACCATTTCCCATTTAAGTATGCACCAAACCCAATTGCTCCTGACGCATCCGTAAACAGATCCAAATCCGTACCATTGCCTAACTCCTGCACCATCGCTCTCCCATTGAAGTCTCGTAAGAACTCACGCCATACCCTTAGGTCCTCTTTGAGCTCTTTTGTCAACCTGACCCGATGAAAAGACTCTTTTACTCCCACCGTTGCTTGTGACAAGCTTCTCAGGAAGACTCTCCCCACCGGGATGATCTTGCAAGCAAAGTTGAGCTTCCCTATCAGCGACTGGAGTTCCTTCAGTTTTAGCTTCTGCCGCCCCAGCACCCCATCAATCGTGTCCACCAAGTCCACTATTTTATCTTCCGGCAACCTGCATTCCATCTGGATAGCATCAATTTCAATCCCCAAAAAACTCAAGCAGTTCACCGGGCCCTCCGACTTCTCTTCGGCCACTGGGATCCCGAACTCCCCAGCTACCCGCATGAACGTCATCATCAGTTGCTCGCAGACCGTTGACCCCCCCGGGCCCACGAACAGAAAATCGTCCAAATAGTGGACCACTGACTTGGAACCAGCCACCTGGCATACAACCCACTCCACAAAGCGGCTAAATGTTTCAAAATAGAAACATGAAATTGAACACCCCATTGGGAGGCACAAATCCACGAAGAAAGAATCGTCGAATACACAACCAAGTAAATGGTGACACCTAGGGTGCACCGGCAAGAGGCGGAAGGCCGATTCCACATCCACCTTGGCCAATAGCGCCCCCTTTCCCGCCTGCCGGACCAAATCCACCGCCCTATCAAACGACGCATACCGGACTGCTGTCAACTCAGGGTCGATCCCATCGTTAACCGACTCCCCTTTTGGGTAAGACAGATGATGGATCATTCTGTACTGCCCCGGGGCTTTCTTTGGCACGACCCCCAACGGAGAAACTCTTAGATTCTCCAAGGGCCTCACCTTAAAGGGGCCCGCCATCCTACCCAACGCCACCTCTTTCGTCAATTTGCCCCTCACAATGTCTGGAAATTCCCTAGCTGACTTTAAGTTACCCGGAATCCCTGCCCCCGACCCCTCCCGAAATGGGATCCAAAATCCCGAACTGAACCCCGTTAACAACAACTCGGCATCCCTCCTCCTCGTTCCCCCTCCCCTAGCGAATCGTTCTAGCCATGGGACCATCCTTACGACCTTCACTGGTGTCCGAGCCCGGAACAGCCACTTCCCCTGTTCTGGCTGGTCCCCGCCCCCTCTTGAAGCACTTCGAGAATGAGTGTGTTCCTCCACATCCCGAGCATTCATGTTTGTACTTACATGCCCCTCCGAAACGACACTGCCCGTCATTAAATTGAAAACACAATCCCTTCCGGAGGGCCACGGCTGCTGTCGATCCTGCCCCGCCCGCGTTCGTTCCTGCTCCACGAAAGGACTGCCCTCCTCGAAGTGGCGTCATCATCTCCAACCATATGCCCATGTCGCGATCGTCCCACTTCATGTCCGGCCGTACCGCGATTCGTTGTCGGAACTGCTCGTCGTACCTCCACCACGCCATGCCTCCATATGTCCGGTGAGCAGCCGAAATCTCATCATAATAGCAGAACAATGCTGAGCCTTGTTCCGGGTATTTTTGGGCGGTCACACTGGCCAGGATACAGAAAGCCCGGGACCAATTTGAAAACGTCTTCGGCAGCTTTCGATACCTCTTTTTCCTCTCTTCTTCCTCTTTCTTCCCTTGTTCCCCTTTTGGATCTTCCTTAATCTCCACGAACTGCTCCAGGGGCAACAGTGAAAAAATTTCCAAAAATTCCCTCTTCCAGATCTTATCCTTGATCTCCTGTGTAAGATGGATGCCTAAAGGCCCAATCGTGCACAAGCATGGCCTGCTCATGGCAACTTCAGCTACCTTGATAACCTCTCCTCCTGTCCCACTCCCCCCTGCCGGAGCCAACCCCGCCCCCTGTGCCCCAGCGGTTTGACCCCCTTGCTGTCCCCACACCCCAGCCACCCCTGAAGCCCCGCTGCACTGCCTCTCTACCTGAGCCACTAAATCCTTCAAACCCTGCAACAGTACTGCATTCACACCCACACCCCCAGATCCTGTAGTATTAGCCACTGCAGTGTTCACCCCGATCCCAGGCTCCTCACCTGCCGCCCTTGGAGCCGTAATTGGCTGGTCCTGTACCACCGGGTCTGTCCCCCGCGTTCCTTCTTCCGATCTACCAGCAGCCACCCTGATAGTCTCCCTCCTTCTCGCTGGCGACCTTGTCCTCCTTCTGTCCCTGTCGTCATCCCGCCGTCTCCTTGGTGACCTGTTCAGCCTGCCCCACGAAGGGGACGAGTGTGATGTCCTGCTCCTCTGTCCCCTCACTGGAGAACGTGACCTTGAACGCCGCCTGTTGTTCCCAGACTTCCCGGCTCCTGGGCCCCCATTGCTGGGGCCGTCGTCCCTTCCAGCCTGCGAAGAAAGCACAACCTCAGAACCAGCCCTACCAGGCCGTCCCGTTCCTGTCCTGTCCCGAGATGACCGGTTCAAATATCCCACATAAGTAAACGTGCAATTGAGCTATTGATTGTACAGGGGCCGGTCAAATGTATACCCACCTCATGTCACCTGCTAGCGGCTTCCCATAACCCTATAAAGCAATGACTAACCTAAACTCATGGGCCGAAAGCCAGAGAGAGAACTCTGTCCAGCTACCTCCTGCTCCACTAATAAAATGCCTGCTGGGGATTCTCCTCTCTGGCCTTACCTAAAGCCCCCCCCCCCTTCCCCCTCTACGTGGCCCCCACCTAAGCACACCCCAAGACTTGGCCTTATCCCCGGCCAGCCCTGCTGATAACAAATGCTCCCCCCCCTCCCCCCCATTCTCGGCCGTATTACCGGCCCCCCCACCAGAATTACCCTTACTAAATTAGTGCCTTATCCCCGGCCCTCACCCCTTTTGCTAACTTTCATGGCCTCATCCTGGCCTACTCCATGCCCTCCCTGGCTCTCGAAGTCCCCGCTGCGGCCCGGGCGGGCTTCGGTTTCCCCCCGCACCTCCTGCTAATCCCAGCAGGGCCCCCGTGTCCGGCCCTCAGCCGTGTCCATCCACGCCAACATAGGCCTCCCGGCCGTCATCTGGCCCCCCCCCAGGCCTGCCACCGCACTTGTGCCTCACCTCCTCCACCTCCCTACTACATACCTCCGTCCTCGACGCACGTTGTCCCCTTCGTCTTCTGCCTCCGCTTCCCTCCGCGGGCCGTGCTTCTTCCGGCCCTGCTATTGACCGGATCGCCAGCCTCCTGAGCCAGCCCGGGCCTCCGTGAGGGCCCGGCCGGCGTCGATGTCCTGCTCCTCCGGCTCACTGGCTCCCCAGGCGATGTCGCCTCCACGTTTCTGCTGCGCAGGCTTCTGCCTCTCGCAGCGTTACCGCCACACAGCTCCGGACTGAGCCTCTCCGGCGGCTTGGCCCTCCTCACCGGCCTGCCCTGAGGAGGCCGTGGTGTCCTGCCTCTCGTCGACTCGACCTCCGGTGTCGGAGCAGCCCCTGCCTTCCGGAGCTGCTCCAGCACCCAATCCGCACCCCTGGCTTGAGCCAGGGCCTCCACCGCTGCTGCTAAATCCCGAGTCGCCATGATGCAGAAGGTAAGTGTGCAACAAAGATAGCTTTCTTCCACACTTACCCTCTGCTTCCCAATTTTGGCGCTCTTTCTAGGACCTCCCCCTCCTTTTATATCCCAACTCCAATCCCCACCTCACAACCCTTAGCCACCCCCACATACCTCATACCGCTCTGTCACACCTATACAGGGGTCAAATGCCCTTCCCCTGCATAGGTGCCGTCCAGGGCTTCCTCACACAGTGACACACACATAAACAGACACATACAGAATCAAACACATAAATATACACTTAGATATACAAGAAGTAGGCTGACCATATTGCCGCTTTAAAAAGGGACACATATGAAAAATACATATGTCAGGGCTGTTTTCAGGGCTGTTTAAAGAAATGGTTTTGTATAAGAACCCTCACATATGTATTTTTCATATGTGTTCCTTCTTAAAGCGGCAATATGGTCAGCCTAACAAGAAGACTCACACAGACAAACAGATACACACAGACACACACAGCACGCAAGCACCATCAGATACCATATACACATAGGAACCAACATACACAAAACCAGGCACCACATGCACACAAACAGGCACCCAAAAAGCACAGACAAGAAGCCACATACATCCTCACTCACACATACACAAGCACCCACAGGAATACACTCTAAAAGGCTGGCTAATCCACAAATATATAAAGACAAACACACACACACTCAGATACACATACATACACACTTTCACGTGACTTTTACATGAGTTAAATATATAATAGTTGAATAAAATGTTTTATTAATATTATATGCCAGTTGTACTTGACAAGATGGAATGGCCCCCTGCTCCTACTAACTGTGTGCCAGTAATACACTACATTTGATTAAGATTAAGGACCTTTTACATCCACTTATTACAGTTTTCTGCCACATGACTCCCTTCTATCATTTATGCCACTCATCATATACCATATTAAATCTGTCCAATCAGTTCCCCTACTCACATGAATGCCAGCTATATGCCATAATATACCAGGCAAGGTGCAAGACTCCCTGCCCCCATACATTTCCTGAGAGATATCACAGCTCACTTGTGGATTTAATATGAAAACCACTAATAATAATATATCATATAAAATACTTTTTTAATACTAAAAATATAAAAACTATGCTTTTTAATAAATGACAGACAGTTCTTTCAAAAAGTGCCTACCTGTAGGTAATTAGCTCTATGATTACGGTCACCAGGACCAAAACCGGTCAGACCATATTACTGTTATGGCTGATTTACTTTTGTGTTGAGTGAGTCTTTATCCTCTGATTTGCCTATTCATAATTTTTTTATTATACCAATTATGTGCATGTTTATCTACTTTTGAAGCTGTTTCGTTCTGGAGTTTGCATTTATTTTCTAACACTGTTTTTTTTCTAACACTTGTCCAAGGTCACTATATCAACTTATACATATTCCCCGCGTCATATTTATCCCAGATATGCGGTACGTACGTCCCATCATCTCATGAATGTTATAATCCCTTTTTTGTCGTCTCTAACAGTAACTACTACTGCAACACCAATTCCACCAGTATTGTCCATTTTGATTCGTTATAGAGAGTAGAAAATGTATGTTAACTTTTGATTTGTTTATTTAATTAATCACATGATTATGCATTTCCCAATAAAACTTGGTTGGTAATATAATTATTTGGTGGTTATTAGGAGTTGGAGTATTGCCTGGAGGAAGGAGCAGAAATGTTATTAAAGTTATTTCAACTATGGAGTAGTTGTTCCATGCTTTAAACATGACACAAAAACAAATATTAACATTAACAAATTAAGTTATATCCTTTGGTAATCTAAATATATTATGTAATATCTCTTTTGTTCTCTTTTATCCCTATATGTTTGACAGCATCTACTAGATGCTGAAAGAAGTTCATCCCTTTCACTCAAAGGATATAGGCCAATTCTTGGGAGAAAAACTCTTGGCACTCTTATGTCTTATTATCTTTGTTGACGCACATCTACTTGTTTAGCCAGTTGCTGGTTTATTAATCTCCTCCTTCTGCATCTAAAAGGTCAGGGACTGTGTTCCTTTCTTTCATTCCTGTATAAATAATTTGTCCCCTTGCTTTGTAATGAACTCTACGAGAGAGATGAAACATAACCCATAAGTAGGGTAACATCTCCCTACTTGATTTTATTTAGTAATAAGGGCAGATCTTAATATATTTTGTTATCGCAAAAGGTTAAAGGGACATGAAACATTTTTACTATACTTCATGATTTAGATAGTTCATTAATATCCTCCTTCCGTGTCATAAAAGTATTGCAAATTTAGAAATATTCTGCATGTTCATTGTTAACTGTCTGCGATGACAGCATAGAACAAAACCTTTTTAGATCCATTTATTTCTATGGCATTCGCGACCTCAGAGGTGGCGGTTTGAATGATCGGTACGCTGCGTCGGAATAGACGGGAACGTACATGTTGAATGTTTGATAAATTGGTGAGAGGGTCAAATAGAGTCAAATGTGAAGGCGGATCATCAGTAATATGCTCGAATAGAGTCGAATGTGAAGGCAGATGATCAGTATTACGTTCAAATAACGCAATCAACAATTTGCATCTGATTGATCTCGCAGAAGCATTTATTAAGTTGAACAGTTCAATATTGACGCTGTGTAAGCTACGGCAGATCAACTTGGCGTCTAATTTGACACGGACTTCCAGCGCATTTACAGTTGAAGCTTTGATAAATCGGCCCCCAAATGTTTTTATAGTCAATGATTGACTGTCTTGACACACCATATCCTCAATCTTATTTTCACTTTCAAAGTGCACTTTTAATTTCAGTGTGCAAAACAAACAATACAAATCTTGATGCAATAGAAAAAAGTCACAATTCTTCATTGGGTCAAAAATACAGTCTTTTCTCTAATATAGATAACTCATAAGTATTCAAATTAGTCAAAGAGGTATTTACTGTTAACATGTTAACAATGATGATCCTTCACCTTGGACCTGGTCTGGCGTGTCGGTTGAGAGGACTTGCTTGTGGCTGTAGTGATTCTTGATGGCTGCCACCACGGTGGCATCACTGTAATTGTTTTTTAGACAATTTTTCAAAAGCCTTACTTGAAACCTCTGCAGAAGGTTTTTTAAGAAAGTGTCTCGACCCATGTACCAGGGTCATAATTCTGGCTGCTTCCAATTCACTATTTCCAAAGACTTTGGTGTCCTCATTTGGAGTAACAACCTCCATAATACAGGGCACACAAGACTAAGCAGCCCGCAACACACAATAAATCAAGAACAGTCCAGCACACTTGTAATTCTGTGCACACTGCAGGGAAGACTGCAATCCCCTCAATCCTACGAAATCCACAAAGGCAGCAGCACAATCACCTTATACCATTTATTGGCACCCAAACATCACAACGTTTCAGGAGTTACCTCTTAGTCATGTGAATAAACAGCAACCATGGTTGTCAGGTTTATATAGGCAGGTGTAATTAACCTTTCATTACCATCTCTTCACAGCTCCATCTAGTGGTCCTCACATAAATTACAACAAGGTGCCCAATTTAAAGATCCAAAAATCCTCTCTCATTTTTAATAATAGGGAGGAAATAGGGAATATTTATTAAAAAGGAGAGAAACATTTTGGATCTTTATATTGGGCAACTTGTACCCTAAGGGTCTGAATATAGACCTTGTTTGGTCAATTTTTTTGTGAAAAAATATTTTGTAATTTGGCTGCTTTATCTATGTATTTATCTTTTAATAATTATTTGTTGTAATTTATGTGAGCACCACTAGATGGAGATGTAAACAGATGGTAATGAAAGGTTGATTACACCTGCCTATATAAACCTTACAATCATGGTTGCTGTGTATTCACATGACTAAGGGATAACTCCCGAAACGTTGTGATGTTTAGGTGCCATTAAATGGTATAAGGTGATTGTGCTGCTGTCTTTGTGGTTTTCTTAGGATTGAGAGGATTGCAGTCTCCCCTGCAGCATGTACAAAACTACAGGTGTGCTGGACTTTTCTTGATTTATTGAGAGATGCAGTCTTTGCTGGTGAAATTCAGAGTTTTTAGCTAAAGGTTGTTTTTGAGCATCCCTCACATCACATACGTTAACTAGTCAGCTGAAGGGGGATCTTAAGAAATGGTTATAGTTCCCTTGGGATTTTAATAGGAGGTTGTTGATTCAGCAAGTGATGGTGGAGTATTCTGATTTGAATTTGTTTACAGATACTTCTGAAGCGCATAGGTTTGGAGAGTCCCTTGGGAGGTAAGGGGTGTGCTGATTCTTGGCTTCAGGATTGGGTAGATTCTAGCTTGAAAAAAAACATTAGTAGTTCTAGAAAATGTTCAATTACTTGTGGCTGTGAGGATGTGACCTTTACCTGTTAGGGGATAGGAACTTCACATTTATTCTTATAAACTCCTCTTGCTTTTCTTTTTCATTTGTTTGTTTTAAAATGTTTGGGTTGTAATACCTATTTTATTTTTAAATAATTTTATTGATTTGTCAAACAAGAAGATAAAAAATAGAAAGTTACATTGAATTATAAAGAACATAGTCACATTTTTCTCCATCATATGAAACATTCAGGTGATAGTCAATCCTCAAATAAAAAAGGAAATAGAATACATAAGTTGACTACAGTCATCCCAAACTATAAATCATCTAGTTCTATAGCTAATACAATACAGATAGCTATAATAGTAAACAATTACAATTCAAATTATCATAAAGTCCCCAATTTCTCCCCAAACAAGTGGTATCCCTAGGTGCTTCATCAAATTTCCGAAAACATACTAAAATGGTCACTTGATCGCATGCACCCTGCTCATATGCATCCTTTTTAAGAAGTGCAAGCCCTGGGCTCATTTCTGGTCCAGCAGTTTCAGGAGCCTGGCTAAGCCAGCAAGGATTTGCTGGCCCTCCAGCAGTCGGCCGCTGTTGTTTTAGCACATCACTGTGACACATCATTTAAACATTGATCATAATTTTAGTAACATAGCTTCATAGTTATAATGGGGATGTTTACTATTTAGTATAGTTTATTATAGTGAGGTATTTTTTGTACTGAAGCCAGTATTTGGGAGTTATCTGCGGTGTTCTAGGGGAGTGTAGGTTAGACATTACGTAAGTGTAGGTGGTATTAGCGACTTAGCTGGGCGTTCCAGGGGTGTGTAGGTTAGGCTTGATGTAGGTGTAGGGATTCAGGGGGAGTTAGCTGGGCAGTGCAGTGGGAGTGTAGGTTATCTCTGATGTAGGTGTAGGTGGTTGGTGGGAGGTAGCGAGGCAGTGTAGGGAAAGTGTAGGTTAGGCGTGACATAGTTATAGGTGTTCAGGGGGAGTTAGCGAGGTGTGCTAGGGGGATTTTCCTTCATCGCTATTGTAATAAGTATCATTTTGGATTACAATTTCTTGTTGAATTCAGACTTAATATCTAAACCAGTTTCTTGGGACAAGTGAAACTAACTGGAGATGATATCTCTCTGAAGAGAGCTTCAAAGGATTAAACCAGTTTCTATCTCCTTGCAAATATGTACTAAACTGGAAAACAACAGATAGTATCTCTGAACAGAACTTCCAAGTATGTCCTTATCACAGAGTCATCACAGAAATAAAGGCTTATGAAGTCCTTGTTAAGGGTCAGTACCATAACTTCATATCATTCCTGGAACTTCAAAGGATGCATATAGCCCATGTTCTTATAAAAGGGTAATAAACAGCATTGTCCAACATCAAAGGAGGCTAACAGCTTATGCCCTGGAGTCCTGTCAAATGTGTTGTCCAACAGCAAAGGAGACTAACAGCTTATGCCCTGGAGTCCTGTCAAATGTGTTGTCCAACATCAAAGGAGACTAACAGCTTATGCCCTGGAGTCCTGTCAAATGTCATTTCTTGGACAAGGGTGACACCTACAGGTAGCTGGCTACTTTTGCTGGGATTTATCAACTGGACATTTAAGCATTTATCAACTGGACATTTAAGCATTTATCAACTGGACATTTAAGCATTTGATTGGTTAAGACAATCTTCAAGGTGGGGCTATACTGCTTTAAATATGCTGTGTAAAGGACAGACAGGTAGGAAGGACAAAATGACACCAAAGGTAATAGAGACAGACTTCAGCATTCTTTGCATGCACCCACCCACCCACAAGCATTAGTCTATAGTGTAGATAGGTTAGAGAAATAGAGCCTTGTATGATAGACGCTTCTCTCACCACTCATGTATAGATTTGTCATTTAATAAATGCATCCTTTTTTATAAGACTGGTGTAAGTATAATTCTTTAAAAAGGGTAAATGGATTATAAGGAAAAGCCTGAAACTGATTTTAGTCCCTGACCCAATATTAGAAAAGAGGATTTTTCACAGCTATCAAAACTTTTATGTACTTTATGTAAAGTGTTTCCCATGTATTGTTAATATATTCTGTTCGCATATCTTTTTCCCATCAGCACATTATATTAGATTTGGTTGTGTTTTTAGCTGTCTGGGAAATAGGTTGTTTCAATATAGTAGATAAGCTGCTAAAGTTTTGGAGTACAGTAGATTTTTGGTTTCTGATTTCAACTATATATTTATATGTTGCTGATGCAATTTGTAAATATAAGTACCAGAGGTTGCAATCTTTGTTGTGATTGTGAGAACAAAATAATTCTATCATTTTCAAGAATATTAGCTGCACAATATAAACATAATATATTAAAATAGAATAAAAAATATTTTTCAAGTTTAAAGAGGTGTTTGACTGTAAAGGACTCCAAAGGGAAATATATATATATATATATATATATATATATATATATATATATATATATATATATATATATATATATATATATATATATATATATATATATTCCACTTATCTATTTCTTGTTATATGGCTTTATACATTGGAATCTAATTTGCACCGTACAAATAGAGTGGTGGGTGAGTTCAACCCCCAAATACAACAGGGATTGCTTAGTCCAGGTAAATTCACAGCTTGTCTCAATTATTTTTTTATAAGGAAAATTATACCACAACCTAGGTTGATGTGTTTTTAAACTTAGCTTAAAGGGCCATAATACCCAAATGTTTAAACACTTTAAAGTGCTGCAGCATAGCTGTAAAAAGCTGACTAGAAAATATCTCCTGAACATCTCTATGTAAAAAAGAAAGATATTTTACCTCAAAAGTTCCTCAGTAGCCACCTCCCATTGTAAAGGATTTCTAAGCAAAATTTTAGTATGTCTGTCCTGGGACAGCTGAAAGGATGAGCTTCGTGAACTCTCATATTATTTCACCAATCAGGTAAAGGAAGCTTACTATGAAATCTCATGAGAGTTAAGTCAAATCTCATGAGATCACAGTAAGAGGTCATGACCTCAGCACTGCTGATGCTGATTGGCTGCTGTTCATTTCTTCATTTTTTTATTTTTTTTTACCTGCAGCTGGGAGCAGCTGAGTATAACTTTTTACACAGAACTTACTCTGCTGAGCTGAGGAGATTGTGAGGTAAAATATCTTCCTTTTTTACATAGAGATGCTCAGGTGATATTTTCCTGTCAGCTTTTTACAGTTATACTGCATCAGTTTCAAGTGATTTAGCATATGAGTATTATGTCCCTTTAAGCTATTGTATGTTTGGTTTAATCTTTTATTAATTCCTTAAATAAAGTTTAGAGTATGTATGACTGTGATTATATATTTTTTTCAATTGTATTGACTACCTTATAGGGCTCAGTTTGAATATTTAACACACAGATTGGAGCTACCTATCTATAGTTGTATATCTTTTACAATTACTTTGTTAGTTGTCCTCTGTTTCTTGGCTCACAATCTGTGGCAGGGAGCTTCAGCTTTTACAATATAATATATACCTTCAGCTATTGGCTTTAATATGCTGGCCCCCTGCTCACATTACACTCTGCCCTCCCCCCACCCCTAACTAACCTTAAGTATCTCAAGAGTGGCCTTGCTATGTCCTGGCGATGCACCCAAATACACGATTATCTAAAACTGTTAGTTTTACAGTAAATTCCTTATTCCTCCTTATTTACATTATTATTTCATTGTATATTCCTATATACTGTAACCATTGTCTATAAAAGTATTTTATGCCTTATAATAAACATAACAGTGATTGGGCTTTACTTGCTGGCTGTCTAAATGCTGTTCACCAAGATATCTCATCAAGTAACCTATTCAGTTCCAGGTGAAGGTGTAGAATACTGCTAAGTGTCAAGTGATACCCCTGGCTATAAGATAACACCTAACAATTCTGGGGTCAGAGCGTGGGATTCACATTGGGGTAAGGAGATAATTGTTTTTACTCTGCTTTTCCCTCTGTGAATCTGAACCCAAAGTTTGGACGGCATTAGTGATATGTAAAGAGTTAAGTCCCTTTATAAGGGGTTAAACTCCCCTGGACAGGTTTGAGTCCTGCCATTAAGCATGAGGTTGTGCAAGTCCTAGCGCAAGTTAAAGCGAAAACTATAGCGTGAGTTATTAAGTCTCACCTAATTTTTTTGCAAGTTAGAGTCTTGCGATAACAGAAGCTAAGTATTTTGCTTTAAGGGTTTTAAAGGGTTAAAAGTCCCTTATATAAGCATACAGTATAGTTTAGTTTAAATATCACTGAAGCTGAATGGTCACTTGATGCTTGTTGCTTAATTGCTTATTTCATTGCTAATCTTATTGTGTTGTGAATGTGGCTTAGTGATAAGTCTTGTAGCTGCTTTTTGCATGAAAAAAGTTCCTGACTCCCTGTACATAATGTTGTAATGTGACATGACAGGATGTATCTTGAAAAATAGATTGGTATGTGAAAGCACTTTCTGTTTGTTTTATGGTCTTTGCAGTAATGAATCGGAGATTCTGTGTATTTTATCTGTAAAAGTGTTTGTCTGATGTTTTACTGTGTCTCGTGTTATGTGTAAAAGGTTTACTCCCCACTAAATATCTGAGGATTTATTATCCTGTCTAAAAATAATTTGTTTACGTCTCAGTTTGCTGGGGAATGGCCATTCTTAGCAAGTTCAGACAATTTTAGATACATTTTAAATTTGGTTGAGAGTTCATCTTGTCGTATTTCTAATGTCCCTGATATGTTTGAAATATATGTTTTCCTTAAAGAGATAGAACGTTAATAAAATATGTTTTCTGTGTCTTTAAAAGTTTGATGTATGTTAAAATTGCTTAAGAATAAATGTTGAGGAGTGAATTCAGTGAGTGAAATATTAACGGTATGGAAGTTGAGATGAGTGTGTATTTCTCACAATCACTGCAAAAGCTGACCTTGGTGCTTTTTTATTTGTGTTTTCTGACTGGTAATTATTCAGGCTAGAGCTGTGTGTGTATCAGTGTTTCTTTGCTAAGAAATCTGACTCTGTAATGATTTGCTTGAAGTGTTATTGCTGTAACATGATTTACAATGTGTACAATGTTTAATTATGTGTGCCAGAAATAGGAATGATTAGAGATTTGATGTGTCTAAGGCATATAAATATATTGTTTCTGCAAGTGAACTAACTAAGGAATTTGTAAGTGCAATGATGGGTGTGATTTTAAGTCTGGTAAATACAAAATAGAGTTTTTTTCTGGCAAGTGATTAATAGGTTGATTTAAGTATGTCCAAAAATTATGCAAGGAGTTTGTGAAAAAAGAGAAAAGAAGAGACTATACGCTGTATGTTATTAAATGTATCTAAAGTATTTGGGTCTGTTTCTTTTGTAGAGTAATTCAGTAGAGTTTTAATATACCTGGTAACATCTTGCTAGGAAGGACAAGAGGTGGGATTATTGCCGGAGGGGAGTTCCTTTTGGAACCAGGTGTTTTAGACACCCCTACCCCCTATCTTTCAGAGAGCCTGGAAGTGCCGCCACTCCCCCGGGATCTCCTGAAACCACCACCCCTGTGTCCCGGGTTTCTGTGGCACTGTGGCTGCTATGGCAGGTGCCAGCCTGTCTAGAGGGGCAGGAATGGTGGGAAATTTGGGAGCAAGATAAGACCCTGTGTTTGTGTATAAAAGGAGTGTGTGTTTTCCAACAAAATCAGTTTTTGTTTCACCTGAATGCTAGTCTGTCTAGTTATTTGGGTGGGCCCCTGCTATAATCGCTTTCCCTGCTACATAGTGGCAGGATCCAATTGGCGGAGCTACCCAGTCGGGTAAGCCGGGATCCGTTACAGTGGTGGCAGCGGTGGGATGCTTTTGATTACCTGGAACGTCAAAACCACCACCTGAAGTCCTTACCGTATGGAAAAGTATCACAGGCTCCAGAAGGACAAAATGCAGAGTTTACTGCAAGCCGAGGAGGAGTAGCTGGTAACAAGACAAAAACTGCACTCGTAGCTGAGCTGATGGAGGGTGATCAGGCTAATGAGCCGGTGGGTGAGTTGGATGATGACCAAAGCAGTAGATGGCCCAATACCGCCTCAACCCCAGAGACCACCATGTCAGACCTCCAGAGGCAGATCCAGTGGCAACTGGACCTCTATTGATCTAACCCCCCCTTAGATTGTTACTCGGGTCATTGCCGACGCCACTAAGGTACACTTGATGGAGCTGCAGAAGTCTATGGGGGAATTGTGCCAGACCCACTAGCTTCTCCTATCAGACCCAAAAAGCTACCCCATGCTGCCTTCCAGACTTTCCAGGGTGATGGGGAGGAGGAGATCGACTGCTATCTTCAGCTGTTTGAGACCTAGTGTCTGTTGCAGGGGATTGACGATGCCGACCGAGTCACTATCCTGCTCCTGAAATTGGCCAGCAGGGCTTTGGAGGCTTTCCACACTGTACCCTCAGAAGACCAAGCCAACTATGATTGGGTGAGGGAGCACATCCTTGCCCAGTATGGACTCACGCCAGAGGCACACCGGCTGAAGATCAGAGAACTGAAAAGACAAGAGGGACAGCCCTATACGAAGTGGGCCCACCAGTTAGCCCGGTCTTTGGACGCATGGTCTTTTTCCACATAACCACCCTTTGTAAAGTGGTACAGCTCATTCTTTTGGAGCAGTTTTATAACCGCACTCTGGCAGAGGTACAGGACTGGGTCAAGGACAAAAGACCTACTACAGCTGACCAAGCAGCTGCCCTGGCAGATCAGTATGTGGTTGCCCAGTGCCAAGCAGCCCCAGAATGCCTGCCCATACCAGCTCTGCTACCACTCCTGCTCGACCCCCAACAGTCCCCTGGCAGCCCCAAGCCAAGCCAGCACCTGTTTCCCCGGCTGAGCCAGCAATACAGGGGGGTGCTACAAGTGTGGGACAACTCGGCCACTTCCAACGGTTCTGTCCAACAAAGCTAAGAATCCCCTTAGCCTAGCAGCTGAGGAACTCCTCCCCCTCCCAGTGGGGGACCACTCCAGACAGGACCTACCAGGCCACTGCCCACTGTGCCTATGCGGCGGGTCCTGATAGCTATGCAGAATGGCCAGATTAGGAAGTTGGCGTTGGCGGGAGGTGATTTCTGATCAGAGAATGCAGTTCACTGCAGAAATCACCTAGCAGTTGTGGACATTGTGCGGGATCAAATCTCTGCATAGTGCCCCTACCATCCCCAGACAAATCGGCTATGTGAGCAGTTCAACGGGACCCTTAAGCAGCTGCTTAGGGCATTCTCAGCCATTCACAAGGACTGGGAACGATTCCTGCCGCACCTCCTCTTGCATATAGAGAGGTGCCCCAGGAATCCACAGGATACTCCTCCTTTGAATTAGTGTATGGCCGGAAGATAAGGGGACCCCTTGACTTATTAAGAGCCCATTGGGAAGGGACTACAGGTGGGAAGAACACTCCATTGTGGGGTACATTATTCAGCTCAGGGACCGACTGAAGGATCTCGCCAAACAGGTGCAAGAGAACCTTTGGGACGCCCAATGTAAACAAAAGAGTTGGTACGACCGTAATGCTTGTACCCGAAACCTGACAGTAGGACAGAAGGTCCTCACCCGGAAGCCTGTCAAAACAGACAAGCTACAGGCCTCCTGGCAAGGACCCTACCGGGTAGTGGAAAAACTGAATGATACCACCTACCTGGTCACCAAATGCTAAGATGACTGGGTCCGCCAGACCTTTCATGTGAACATGTTGAAGGTCTATGCAGAAAGAGCCAAGGATGTGGCCGCTATCTGTGCTCTGGTGGTGAAGAACACTGAGAGTCTTCCAATGCAGGAGCTCCCCAGACCAGATGAGACCCCCCAAGGAGTGGTTGACATACCCCATAGACGAGAGGCTAGGGACTGCACAGAGAGAGCAAATCCGACACCTCCTGCAAGAGAGACAAGATATGTTCTCCATTGCCCTGGGTACACCACAATGGCCATACACTGAGTGGAGCCCCTGGGACAGGCTCCCCTGCGACAGGCAGCCTACAGGGTTCCAGAGGTAGTCAGGGACAGCATGCACCATGAGCTCCGGGGAATTCTGGACCTTGGTGGCAGATCCCTTTAGATCCTAAGTCCATCCCTAAGTCTGCCTTCATCACCCCCTTCGGCCTCTACCAGTTCAAAATAATGCTGTTTGGATGAAGAATGCTCCAGGAGTGTCTGACCCTGGTATGGGCCCTGAAGAAGCTACAGCCCTACCTCTATTGGAGACCCTTCACCATCCTCACCGACCACAACCCAATCGTATGGCTTAACAGAATTTCCGGAGAATGGAAGATTGTTGCGGTGGAGTTTAGCCCTGCAGCCCTTTAACTTTGACATTCAGTGCAGGCAGGGAAAAGCAATGAAAATGCTGATGGACTTTCCCAGCAGGCTGAAGTGGCATAGATCTTCGGACAGCCCCAGGCTGACCCGTGTTTGGATCTAGCCGGGTCTGCTGAACTGGAAGGGGGTAGTTGTCACGTATACTGGGCTGAAAGGGTTAAACCCTACCCCCTACTACCTCACCCCCTCTCATATCTCAGTGGATTTGGGCTCCTGAGAGCAACCACAATCTCCCAGACCTGTTGTTTTGTAATGTGAACTTGTAATGTAATGTGTCAGAAAAGAGCTGATCTCTGACCGGAAAACCCTTCTAGGCTGGCCGGGCTCCTAGAACTTCCGGCCGCACCGCAACATATACCCGCCTAACTCCTCTCAGGCTAGCCAGACTTCTAGAACTTCCAGTCAGCTGCTTCACACTGGACACCTGCTAATTTTACCCCTGGTCGCTCCTGTGGCCCTTTGCCTCAGAGCTTTGTTTTTTGCGGTTTTGCTTTTAAATGAACTTTCAAAAGATACCATTATTTTCATCATATCTTATAATTTGCTATACAAAAATACAAAATATGAGGAAAAAATTGAGAAAAACACACTTTTTCTAACTTTGACCCCCAAAATCTGTTACACATCTACAACCACTAAAAAACACCCATGCTAAATAGTTTCTAAATTTTGTCCTGAGTTTAGAAATACCCAATGTTTACATGTTCTTTGCTTTTCTTGCAAGTTATAGGGCAATAAGTACAAGTAGCACTTTGCTATTTCCAAACCACTTTTTTTTTTACAAAATTAGCCCTAGTTACATTGGAACACTGATATCTTTCAGGAATCCCTGAATATCCCTTGACATGTGCATGTTTATTTTTAGAAGACATCCCAAAGTATTGATCTAGGCCCATTTTGGTATATTTCATGCCACCATTTCACCGCCAAATGTGATCAAATAAAAAAAAAATTGTTCACTTTTTTACAATTTTTTTCACAAACTTTAGGTTTCTCACTGAAATTATTTACAAACAGCTTGTGCAATTATGGCATAAATGGTTGTAAATGCTTCTCTGGGATCCCCTTTGTTCATAAATAGCAGAAATATATGGCTTTGGCTTTGCTTTTTGGTAATTAGAAGGCCGCTAAATGCCACTGCGCACCACACGTGTATTATACCCAGCAGTGAAGGGGTTAATTAGGGAGCATGTAGGGAGCTTCTAGCGTTTATTTTAACTTTAGTGTAGTGTAGTAGTCAACACAAAAGTATTGATCTAGGCGCATTTTGGTATATTTCATGCCACCATTTCACCGTCAAATGCGATCAAATTAAAACAAAACGTTACATTTTTCACAATTTTAGGTTTCTCACTGAAACTATTTACAAACAGCTTGTGCAATTATGGCACAAATGGTTGTAAATGCTTCTCTGAGATCCCTTTTCTTCAGAAATAGCAGACATATATGGCTGTCTGCCAGTACCCAGTTTGCAGAAAAAAATGCTTTTTATTATTTTTTCCCCCCGTTTTTTTCTGTAGTGTAGCTTCCCCCCCCCCCACAGACCAACCCAACACCCCCTGATTTATCATTTGTTATTTTTTTTTAACCTTAAAAACTTAAAATTTTCTGTAGTGTAACGGTTCCCACCAGCTCCCTCCCCGTGCACGAGCCCACTCCCACCTCCTCGTGCATGCGCGCGCATCTTTGCGCACCCCCGGCTATCCCCGCCCATGATCCCGCCCCCTCCACATCACTTCATCTGTCTTGCTTGTCTTACCATTAAGTGTTGGAAGGAGTGAGCTGCTGCTACCTTGTGAAGAGTTTGAGTATTCCCTACAATCAATTTGGGACTTTTCACAGTCTATACTGCAAGTATATGCTATCCGGTTGGAAAATATTTATCTCTATGCCTTTGTTTTTTTTTTCTTTTTCTTCTTTTCTTTTTTTCTTTGTTTTTTTTTTACACTGTATTTTTTTGTATTATATTTTTTTACACACATAGTTGATGTGTATTTGGTATAGAATTGTATGTATTTTTGTTACATCTCTCTAGATGTGATTTTTCATTTAAGGTTGCTCAAGTTTGCACATATATTTATCACAATATCACATTATTGAGTGTGGCGCATCCAACAGTATTTGTATTTAGTACCTGGAGGGCTTACCTGCAGGTATGGTCTGATCGAGGGTTGATGCTTAAGGTGGTATTCTCTTTTTCCACAGAAGCATGGTTGAAGGCATCATGGTGATAGATGTAGGAGTGGTTAAAGGTAGAATATATTCTGGGCAATGGAAGTTTGACAGCATTGGCATTTTTGTGCTAATTCTTTTGGCTCATTTTCATATGTGAGATTAACCTATTGTTAACCTATTGTAATCCGAATCCATCCTGATGGAATGGCATTTCTGTCTAGGCACAATCAGCATATATTTATTGACTTTCTGGTTTGGTGTAACATCCTTCAGAAAATAAGAAGACTGCAGGTTTAAATTCATCATGGCAGTAAACAATGTATTACCTGTGTTTATGTACTATTGGGAGATTAATTTAAATCTCAGGATGAACAGAAAGTTTATAAAATATAACAGTAAATAAATTGCGATACTAAGTTTGTGGTTTATTTACTTACATGTAAAGTCTGTGGTAAAAAGTATGTGGGTCACACAATCCGTCTTTTGAAGGATTGTTTTTTGGAACATTTAAGGGCAATCATAGATACAAATTCCACCACACCGATAGCATTACATTTTCATAAATATCATGATTCTGATAGTTATTGTTGGTTCAGAGCATTAAGCATGTAAAAAGACACCCCAGATGGGAGCTAGGATAAAATCACTGAAACAGGATTTTTCAATAAGGAACTAGAATACCAGCAGGACTTAATTCTGAATGGGATGTAAAATTGTTTATTGATTAGCTATATGAATTAAAGAGAATGAGATATGACATAATTCATGAAAATTTAAGTCGCAAAATTCATATATAAGACTTATCTTATAATATATAGGATATACCTTGATGGCCTATTAATATGAATTTCAAAACAACGTATTATTATTTTGATATATTATTGAATATTTGAAAACATATGATATACAATATATAACATATTTGTTATTAATGTGATATATTATGGTTGAGATACATTGTGTGAATTGTGTGAACACATTAATTGTGAATAGTAATATGTAGTACATGAGTTTCCAGAAGTCTAAATGATTCCGGATGAATATGCATATATAATTAAAGTGCTGAATGTAGGCGTGGTTTAAAGCTTTATGAGCAGCTATGCCGGTTATTTAGTCATTGAGGAAGTTACGTCATTGATGATGAAAAGCATTTGACTAGTTGCTATTACACCTATTATTTTATAAAGAAATAAAGTAGTTTTGCTTTTATCCATATTTTTGGATTCTCCAGTTTTTTCTAAGTGCAAAGATTTTCTTTTGTCCTGTGGTTCTACTTGGCAAGGCTTCCATTTCCTGAGCACCAGAAACGCATCTGGGTAGGATATACCAGGAGCATTATATGTGTAATATTGTTCACTTGATTACAGGTTCCCTTTTGTATTAATTCCTATAGAATAACAAATCAGCCAAGCATAATCATTTTTAAGACAAATTAATGTGTTTGCTGCAATAGCCAAACTCCACCCACCACGTGCCTTATTCTGAGGAGATGCTGCTTTATATTTCCAATACAGATGTTAGTTTCAAAAAGCAAAAGACAACTATTTCAAATAACAAAATAAAGGTAAATACAGTATTTGTAAATAGTTTAATACACTCCAGAAGGAAAATGGAACAATGGGACTCTTATAAAGGGATAACGTTTCACTGTACAATGCCCCTTTTTATAACAATATATACACGTGAGGTAGGGGACCATAAGTAGATATATGAAGCACAACTGTAAAAACTGTAGGAAATGTATATTTTATTTAGTTAAGATAAATATGTAAATGTTTGTTTCTTGTAAACATTTTAGAGTGTTCTCTTGTAATATTGACACTATTATAACACAGGGTCTATAGAAAATCTTACCTTATATTAATACATTTTACACACAACAGAAGCGCCCAAAGAAAACTTGCTGCACCTAGTTCTATATATAAAACAAGAGCTTAATGCCAAAGAATACAAAGGAACAACATTCCTAGAGACTGTGAGAGGCTCCACTATATACTATTCAGTTTCATTGGACGGTGTCCTAGTATGGCATGAGGAAATAAATGCGTATGCAAATCTTTACTTGCTTACACCTTTACAATGTAAATACCAGAATTATGAAACTGAAATTGTCATCACAACTATTTATGTTATGGAATTTAAAGGGACATAACATTTTGCAAGATATAATGTTTAATTGTGCATACTTAAAAAAAAACTTTACAATATACTTAAATTATCTCCCACCTCTAATTTTAGTCTAAAACAAATTCTGTAAATTGGAATTGCACCCTGCAGATAACACAAGCCTTCCCCTGCTACTTTTCTGTCCCTAAATGACTAGATATGTTGCTGCAAAATAATGTAAATTTCACTAACAACATAACAGTGGTAAATGTTTCATTCTCCGGGTTTCTCTAATTAAGGAAAGTGGGTGTGGTATTTAGCCATTGAGAAACAAATGCAGCAAACACAGTATAAATTTATTCTGAAATTTTTCACTTTGGGACTCCATTCTAATTTACAAGTCTTGCATATACAAGGTGCTTTTTGGAATCCATCAACACCTTGTTTTTTGCATTAGTTTTTCTATAGCCATACTCCACCTTTCACTTATTTGAGAGATTCCAATCCGGACTTATTGGAGTAGACAATGCTAGCCATAATGATTTTATTAGAAAAATATAAATTGTTTTACAGTTCATTGTCAGATAAACCCTGCTGAGACCAACCAAGGGCAGATATGTGGCAGGGTTTGACTTTAAAAACCCATAGTTTGACTAAATAGATTTCTCCAGGAACTACTTGGCCCACATTAGCTTGGCTTCATACTGGGTAGAGAGGGGCCAGCAGACACACGGAGTCTACTGAACATTTTCGCTGAGGCCGCAGATATGGGAATTCTCCTTCTCGCCCTGTCAATGGATGCAGAAAAAGTGTTCGACAGGGTGAGATGGGACTACATTTTCTTAACACTTTCAGCATTTGGTCTCCCGGGGTCTTTTATTACTGCAGTAAGATCCTTGTATTCCTGCCCCACAGCGAGGGTGAGAGGCCTGGATTTTTGCTCAGGCATGGTGCAGATCACAAATGGCAAAAGACAGGGGTGTCCCTTGTCCCCCCTACTGTTTACCCTGGCCATCGAGCCATTGGTTACGGCAATCAGGATATCGACCCAAGTCAAGGGCTTAGTTCTTCATGACACCCCCCAGAAATTAGCCCTCTACGCAGACGATCTGACTCTCTTCATCACAGAACCGGAGGAGTCCCTTCCAGCACTATTCAATCTTCTCGAAAGGTTTGGCAGTATTTCTTATTACAAATTGAACTTAAGCAAAACTGAAACCTACCCCTTAAACCTTTCTGTATCCTTATTGAACTCCCTTAGGAGGAAATATAAATTCCAATGGTCACTATTAGGCCTCAAGCACCTCAGGGTATTCCTCTCTCACGAAACTGGCATAGTCCTGTCTAAGAACCTTCATACCTTTCTTACCCAGCTCCAAAAAGACCTATGTTCCAGAAGATATGATAAAATCTCCTGGTTTGGGAGAATAGCTGCAGTTAAGATGATGCAGCTCCCCAAGCTAACATACTTCTTCAGATGTCTGCCAATTAAAGTCCCACTCTCACTGCTTAACAAATTCCAAGCGGTAATTAACCTGTACATATGGAACGGGAAGAGGTCTCGTATTTCAGCCTCTTTATTAAACGCCCAGTTCTGGCTAGTGGTCTAGGCCTTCCGAATGTTAAGCTCTACTATGAGGCCGCCCTTTTATCCCATATATCAGAATGGAACACTAAAGATGCCATCCCCCGCTTGCTAGAACTAGAGCAGGCTTCCTTACCGGCCCATCTGACATTGATGGACCTTATTTGGATTCCACCTCCCTGTGCCTCGGATTTTCCGATTCACAATAACATCGTCCGGCACTGCAGGAACTCCTGGCTGCAGCTCCGCCATCACAACTTGGTCTCTCCACAACCCTCTCCTTGTCACTCTATGTCAAGTCTCCTACTTGGCCTTCCTCTTGCGGGCCTTGCGGTACGACAAGCCCTCTCTGCTCTTAAAATGATGGATCTCTTCTCAGGAGGAAATCCAGTTCCCCCGAAGTCCTGGCTCATACCCATGCCATCCAGCCCAGGTTCAGATTTGACCTCCGAAGGCTTCTTTCTATACTAAAATTGTGGGGATTTCTGAGTGCTCCCTCTAGACAGCAGACACCTTGGGAGACCCGGATATCTTCAGGCTCCCAACATATTTCCCCCTTGTCCTCCCACTATCAAATTCTTCTTGATGCTTCAGAACTTACTAAAACTAAGCAGATGGAAGATTGGGAGAGAGATTGGGGGGTGGGGTTGTCTGCAGAGGATTGGGCCGATGTTATCCAATACACCAAATTGTTAATACACTACATGACGCTGTACGAACTGTTTTACAAGTTATTGACCAGGTGGCTTTATGTCCCCTCAAAACTACATAAAATATTCCCTAGTAGCTACCCCCTCTGCTGGAGAGGTTGTCAACAGGTGGGCGATCCCCATCACATTTGGTGGGCTTGCCCTGCCATTACACCCCTGTGGAACAAAGTAGAGGTTTTGTGCTGCCGCCTGGGTTTAATAGAATCCCTGCCCCCGGAAGCAGCCCTGGTGCATGCTGGCCTTTGGCCCCTCTCTGCACCCAGCCACACTCTCCTGATAACGATTACAATGGCGGCAAAACTCCTAATTGCCCGAAACTGGAAAGAAACCTAACCCCCCTAACTGTCAGGCTTTGATTAAACTTATTTCTTATTTTCAGGCTATGGAGAGTCATGTATATGGCTCCTGCCAACAAATAGACCTATTCGCCATGATCTGGGAGCCCTGGGACTCACTGGGAGAAGGCATGATCTCCTCTATGTAAAGGGAGGGGAGCCGATACTGATACATGACTGTACCAGCGGGGAGGGGACTGCATAATTCCCCCCTTCCTGAGACTGGCAGGTCACGGTAGAGGTTTTCTCTTCCTTTTTTTTTCCCCCTTTCTCTCCCTCATCTCTCCCCTTCCTCCCTACTATCCTCTGCCCCATTCCCCCATTGGATTTTCCTGATGAAAAATTGCCAAAGCAACCCCTACTTGCCCCCAAGTATGCAAGCGTAGTCTGTTAATCACTTTGACTTAGTCTCTGAAACTCCACTTTTATGTAATATATACTTCTTCAAAACGATTGATATATTACAAATGTTGAAAACTTTTTACTCTGAGGTTTATTCCTTCAAGGGTTGACTATACGTGGTTTTGACTTTTGATCATTGTATGTACTGCATCGACCCGGAAGGTTGTCTTCCACTCAGCTTCTATTCTCATTCGGTTATTAAATTACCTTTTGTACAATGTTGTTTCTTTAACCTCAATAAAAATTATTTATAAAAAAACAAACAAAAAAAACACAGTTTAGTTTTTATTACATTTTATTTAACTTTTTAATTTTAAAATCTCAATGTGGTAACTGTCCCTTTAAGAGGAGGTTAGGTATTATAGCCAGTAGTGACCTTACTCCAAAATAATTCTTGTTATCAACATTGATTTCTTAGTTTTCTGCCCTTAACCCTTAAACCACCTGCAAAATATTTTACAATAGTTGTTCAAAGTTGTGTGACCCATCCCTTCTGATCTACTTCCCCTAATCTTTTACTTTAACTAATTGGTCAGTTTTTATTGGTGAATCCCACTAACTAATAAGAATTGTGGTGGCAGACTGAATAACAACTGAGTGGTGGTACAAGGTTGCTGTTCGGTTTATTGGCATGGGGTATATTTAGTATGTAAGGGAGGAACAGACTGCAACATATGAATAATATGAAGAGGATACTTTGTTGGATGGTCTGAAAGAGGTTCAAGAAAAAAGATTCTTCATCTGGACATTAGATAAGTGCTTTGTAGGCTATTAAAGTGTTGTTGTTTTTTATTTAACCTTTTAACTGCTGAGCATTTCCACCCTGTGTGCTGAATTGTTTTGGAGTTTTAGGTGCTGCTCACATTTAAGCCCTACTGTAGGTAATTTTAGTGAAAAAAAACCACAAGAAATTATATATTGCTTTTTTTATTTCAACAGATTCAGCAGATTTAAACTTTACCAATAAACAATTGTTCTGGTGGAAAGGTCATCATCTAAATTTATGTCTTTTTGTTTACATTATTCCTTTCCCCATTACACCTCTCTGTGTCCTGGATAACTTTGTTTTGCAAGATTATGATTGCTGAATCTTTTGAAAACTGGGGAAGTCACAAAAATGATTGTGGTACATAGTAACCCACAGGAAACCACAGGAACTGCCACCATATAGATTAATGGGTGGGCTCAGTTTTGACAGCTTAACCAACCATAATACTGAAAGATTAATCTGATTAAGCAATGATTATTTAAAATAATCAGGGATGGAATTAAAACATGGCAATGATCATAATAAAGGGGACCTGCTGCTGTTGACTAGAAGAAATTATACACTGAGAAGTTTACAAGTAAACATCATGAAGGATAATTTTAAGGATATTTTATTTATTAATGTAAATAAATAATTTTAAAGATATTTTATTAGTGATGTAGTGAACATAAAATTTTGCGTTCGCGAACCGCGAATGTGAACTTCCACAAAAGTTTGCGAACGCGCGAACCAGGCGAACCGCCATTGACTTCAATAGGCAGACGAATTTTAAAACCCACAGGGACTCTTTCTGGCCACAATAGTGATGGAAAAGTTGTTTCAAGGGGAACTAACACCTGGACTGTGGCATGCCGGAGGGGGATCCATGGCAAAACTCCCACGGAAAATTACATAGTTGTTGCAGAGTCTGGTTTTAATCCATAAAGGGCATAAATCACCTAACATTCCTAATTTTTTTGGAATAACATGCTTTAAAACATCAGGTATGATGTTGTATCGATCAGGTAGTGTAAGGGTTACGCCCGCTTCACAGTGACAGACCAAACTCCCCGTTTAACGCACTGCAAACAACCGCAAACAGTCCATTTGCACAACCGCAAACTCCCCATTTGCACAAGGTTGGATACCAAGCTAGCCATGTCCCGTTCCTTGTCCTCACTGATGTCATTGAAGGTCTCTTCCTCCACCCAGCCACGTACAACACCAAGGGTCCCCGAAAGGTGACAACAAGCCCCCTGGGACGCCTGCTGTGTTTGGTCTTCCACCTCCTCAAAGCCACCTTCCTCCTCTGACTCCTCTTCTTCAGACTCCTCTCTCTGTGTTGCCTCTCTCTGCGTTATTATAAGGTGTGTTAGGTAGTACTATTCCTATCAGTTTAATCCCTGTTACGTCCCCTATCAGGGGACGTGTATATGGCATGGATTTTAGAAACCGGGAGATGGAAAAAGATGCTTGGTCAGTCCTCCTACTTCAAATTTGGGGCACTGCGCATGCAATCTACTGTGCCACCAGATATGAGTGGTGTGTTAAGTAGTACTATTCTTATCAGTTTAATCCCTGTTACGTCCCCTATCAGGGGACGTGTATATGGCATGGATTTTAGGAACCGGGAGATGTAAAAAGATGCTTGGTCGGTCCTCCTACTTCAAATTTGGGGCACTGCGCGTGCAATCTAATGTGCCACCAGATAGGAGTGGTGTGTTAAGTAGTACTATTCCTATCAGTTTAATCCCTGTTATGTGCCTTTTTTATTGGTTTGGTTTTTGAAGCCACAGTGCTGCACCAGAGGCCAGAAAAATTAGGCATGTACACATGCCTGAAAAATTAGGTATTGTTGCAGCCGCTGCTGTAGCAGCGGCCAGAAAAATTGATGTTTGTTTCCCAGGCAGAAAGTGCCCTAAAACATTGCGGCTTGAACCCTAGTTGGTGGCGGATAAGTCACGCAAGTCAACCGGCATTAAGAGGTAAAATACAGCAGCGTGTGGACCATTTTTAGCCCAAGGCAGCTCATCTCATCAGGCCTTTTTTAATCGAATGTATCACCCAATGTCAGTCCCTTCGGGATCCATCCCTCATTCATCTTAATAAAGGTGAGGTAATCTAGACTTTTTTGACCTAGGCGACTTCTCTTCTCAGTGACAATACCTCCTGCTGCACTGAAGGTCCTTTCTGACAGGACACTTGAAGCGGGGCAGGCCAGAAGTTCTATCGCAAATTGGAATAGCTCAGGCCACAGGTCAAGCCTGCACACCCAGTAGTCAAGGGGTTCATCGCTCCTCAGAGTGTCGAGACTCGAGATCTGCAGTTAAGGCGAGGTAGGCTGCTACCTGTCGGTCGAGTCGTTCTCTAAGGGTGGACCCCGAAGGGCTGTGGCGATGCATAGGACTTAAAAAGCTCCGCATGTCCTCCATCAACAACACGTCTGTAAAGCGCCCTGTCCTTGCCGGCGTGGTCGTGGGAGGAGGAGGATTACTTTCACCTCTTCCCCTGTTAGATTCCCGTTGTGCTGTGACATCACCCTTATACGCTGCATCCTTTCCGACTTGTGGGAATTCAGTAACATTTCAGGCACTTTATGATTATACTGGGGGTCTAGTAGTGTGGACACCCAGTACAGGTCGTTCTCCTTCAGCTTTTTTATACGAGGGTCCCTCAACAGGCACGACAGCATGAAAGACCCCATTTGCACAAGGTTGGATGCCGAGCTACTCATGTCCCGTTCTTCATCCTCAGTGATCTCACTGAAGGTATCTTCTTCCCCCCAGCCACGTACAACACCACGGGTACCAGATAGGTGACAACGAGCACCCTGGGATGCCTGTTGTGGTTGGTCTTCCTCCTCCTCAAAGCCCCATTACTCCTCTGACTCCTCTTCCTCACAATCCTCTTCCAGCGTTGCCGCTGGTCCAGCAAGCGATGCTGATAAAGCTGTTTCTGGTGGTGATGGTGACCACAACTCTTCCTCTTCACGCTCATCTATGGCCTGATCCAGCACTCTTCGCAGAGCACGCTCCAGGAAGAAAACAAATGGTATGATGTTGCTAATGGTGCCTTTGGTGCGACTGACTAGGTTTGTCACCTCCTCAAAAGAACGCATGAGCCTACAGGCATTGCACATGAGCGTCCAGTAAAGTGGCAAAAAAATTCCCAGCTCCGCAGAGGCTGTCCTAGCACCCCGGTCATACAAATAGTCGTTAACAGCTTTTTCTTGTTGGAGCAGGCGGTTGAACATTAGGAGTGTTGAATTCCAACGTGTCGTGCTGTTGCAAATCAAGCGCCTCACTGGCATGTTGTTTCGCCGCTGGATATCTGAAAAGTGCGCCATGGCCATGTAGGAACGCCTGAAATGGCCACACACCATCCTGGCCTGCTTCAGGATGTCCTGTAACTCCTCTGCAGAGCCACGCATTCCATGCTTGGCAGCCGTCAGCAGGTTTACCCAATGAGCAGTGTAGGTGATATACCTGCCCTGACCATGCTTTGCAGACCAGGTATCAGTGGTCAGATGGACCCTTGCCCCAACACTGTGTGCCAGACATGCCATTACTTCCTTTTGCACAATTGAGTACAAGTTGGGGATTGCCTTTTGTGCAAAGAAATTTTGGCCGGGTACCTTCCACTGCGGTGTCCCAATAGCTACAAATTTTTTGAACGCCTCAGACTCCACCAGCTTGTATGGTAAAAGCTGGTGGGCTAAGAGTTCAGACAAGCAAGCTGTCAGACGCCGGGCAAGGGGGTGACTTTGTGACATTGGCTTCTTACGCTCAAACATGTCCTTGACAGACACCTGACTGTGGGCTTATGAGCAGGAACTGCTCAAGGCAAGAGACGGAGTGGCGGATGGTTGAGAGGGGACAAGGAGGACAGCAGTGGTTGACGTGGCTGAAGATGCTGGACCAGGAGGAGGATGGCGGCTTTGAGTTTGTGTGCTGCTTGTACTCATGTGTTGATCCCATAGGCGTTTGTGATGTGTGATCATGTGCCTTCGCAAAGCAGTTGTAACTAGGTGGGTGTTGGACTTCCCACGACTCAGTTTCTTTTGGCACAGGTTGCAAGTGGCATCGCTGTTGTCAGAGGCAGACACACAAAAAAATGCCACACTGCTGAGCTCTGCGATGACGGCATTCTGGTGGTGGCAACAGCATGCGTTGATTGGCGTGCTGTCTGGCTGACCCCGGGTGCTGATGCATGCTGTCTGACTGTGCCACTAGCTCCTTGTGACGACCTCCCCCTGCTTCCAACTCGTCTCCTCCTCCTCCTCTCTGTCTCTCCATCTGAACTTTCCCCCTGTTCTTCTCCTCTTCTAGCGGGCACCCACGTGACATCCACGGATGCATGGTAATCATCAACCGCTTCACTTGTATCTGACAACTCAACAAAGGAAGCAGCAGTGGGTACAACATCATCATCATCACACTGTACGTCCATGTCTGTAATGCTGCCTGACTGAGACATATCACTGTTATCTACATCCTCTGTCAATGATGGTTGCGCATCACTCATTTCTTCAAACTGATGTGTAAATAACTCCTCTGACAGATCAAGTGAAGCGGCTGTGGTGCTAGTGTTGGTGGTGGCGGCAGGCGGGCGAGTGGTAACTTGAGAGGTGCCCGAAGCTAAGCTGGAGGAGGATGGTGCGTCAAGGTTCAGAGCGGAAGCTGTAGAAGATTGGGTGTCCTGTGTTAGCCAGTCAACTATGTCCTCAGAACTTTTCAAGTTCATGGTACGTGGCCTCTGAACACTGGGCATTATTCTAGGGCCAAAGGGAATCACAGCACCACGACCACGATGGCACCTGCGGGGTGGACTGCCTCTGCCTGTCATTTTTTTTTAAATGTACACTTACACTATTTTTAAACAAGATATGAGTGGTGGCACTGGGCAAGTGGGCACAGTATACGCTGTGAGCCTGAGATAAAAAAGCAGACTGATGTTTCACAGTCCAATTTTTTTTTTTTTTTAAATGTACACTTACACTACTATTAAACAAGATATGAGTGGTGGCACTGGGCAAGTGGGCACAGTATACGCTGTGAGCCTGACACAAAAAAGCAGACTGATGTTTCACAGTCAAAAAAGTTTTTTTTTTTAAATGTACACTTACACTACTATTAAACAAGATATGAGTGGTGGCACTGGGCAAGTGGGCACAGTATACGCTGTGAGCCTGACACAAAAAGCAGACTGATGTTTAACAGTCCAAAAAGTTTTTTTTTTTTTAAATGTACACTTACACTACTATTAAACAAGATATGAGTGGTGGCACTGGGCAAGTGGGCACAGTATACGATGTGAGCCTGACACAAAAAAGCAGACTGATGTTTCACAGTCAAAAAAGTTTTTTTTTTTTAAATGTACACTTACACTTCTATTAAACAAGATATGAGTGGTGGCACTGGGCAAGTGGGCACAGTATACACTGTGAGCCTGACACAAAAATGCAGACTGATGTTTCACAGTCAAAAAAGTTTTTTTTTTTTTAAATGTACACTACTATTAAACAAGATATGAGTGGTGGCACTGGGCAAGTGGGCACAGTATAAGCTGTGAGCCTGACACACACGCTGGCAGGCAACTGCAATTAGATTACACAAGCAGACTGATGTTTCACAGTCAAAAAAGTTTTTTTTTTTAAATTTACACTACTGTTACACCAGATATGAGTGGTGGCACTGGGCAAGTGGGCACAGTATACGCTGTGAGCCTGACACACACGCTGGCAGGCAGGCAACTGCAATTAGATTACACAAGCAGACTGATGTTTCACAGTCAAAAAAGTTTTTTTTTTAAATTTACACTACTGTTACACCAGATATGAGTGGTGGTACTGGGCAAGTGGGCACAGTATACACTGTGAGCCTGGCACACATGCTGGCAGGCAGGCAACTGCAATTAGAAAAATTAATGTTTGTTTCCCAGGCAGAAAGTGCCCTAAAACATTGCGGCTTGAACCCTAGTTGGTGGCGGATAAGTCACGCAAGTCATCCGGCATTAAGAGATAAAATACAGCAGCGTGTGGACCATTTTTAGCCCAAGGCAGCTCATCTCATCAGGCCTTTTTTAATCGAATGTATCACCCAATGTCAGTCCCTTTGGGATCCATCCCTCATTCATCTTAATAAAGGTGAGGAAATCTAGACTTTTTTGACCTAGGCGACTTCTCTTCTCAGTGACAATACCTCCTGCTGCACTGAAGGTCCTTTCTGACAGGACACTTGAAGCGGGGCAGGCCAGAAGTTCTATCGCAAATTGGAATAGCTCAGGCCACAGGTCAAGCCTGCACACCCAGTAGTCAAGGGGTTAATCGCTCCTCAGAGTGTCGAGACTCGAGATCTGCAGTTAAGGCGAGGTAGGCTGCTACCTGTCGGTCGAGTTGTTCTCTGAGGGTGGATGACGAAGGGCTGTGGCGATGCATAGGACTTAAAAAACTCTGCATGTCCTCCATCAACAACACGTCTGTAAAGCGTCCTGTCCTTGCCGGCGTGGTCGTGGGAGGAGGAGGATTACTTTCACCTCTTCCCCTGTTAGATTCCTGTTGTGCTGTGACATCACCATTATACGCTGTGTAAAGCATGGTTTTTAATTTCTTTTGGAACTGCTGCATCCTTTCCGACTTGCGGTAATTCAGTAACATTTCAGGCACTTTATCCTTATACCGGGGGTCTAGTAGCGTGGACACCCAGTACAGGTCGTTCTCCTTCAGCTTTTTTATACGAGGGTCCCTCAACAGGCACGACAGCATGAAAGACCCCATTTGCACAAGGTTGGATGCCGAGCTACTCATGTCCCGTTCCTCATCCTCAGTGATCTCACTGAAGGTATCTTCTTCCCCCCAGCCACGTACAACACCACGGGTACCAGATAGGTGACAACGAGCACCCTGGGATGCCTGTTGTGGTTGGTCTTCCTCCTCCTCCTCAAAGCCACATTCCTCCTCTGACTCCTCTTCCTCACAATCCTCTTCCAGCGTTGCCGCTGGTCCAGCAAGCATTGCCGCTGGTCCAGCAAGCGATGCTGATAAGGCTGTTTCTGGTGGTGATGGTGACCACAACTCTTGCTCTTCACGCTCATCTACGGCCTGATCCAGCACTCTTCACAGGGCACGCTCCAGGAAGAAAACAAATGGTATGATGTCACTGATGGTGCCTTCGGTGCGACTGACTAGGTTTGTCACCTCCTCAAAAGGACGCATGAGCCTACAGGCATTGCGCATGAGCGTCCAGTAAAGTGTCAAAAAAATTCCCAGCTCCGCAGAGGCTGTCCTAGCACCCCAGTCATACAAATAGTCGTTAACAGCTTTTTCTTGTTGGAGCAGGCGGTCGAACATTAGGAGTGTTGAATTCCAACGTGTCGAGCTGTCGCAAATCAAGCGCCTCACTGGCATGTTGTTTCGCCGCTGGATATCTGAAAAGTGCGCCATGGCCATGTAGGAATGCCTGAAATGGCCACACACCATCCTGGCCTGCTTCAGGATGTCCTGTAACTCCTCTGCAGAGCCACGCATTCCATGCTTGGCAGCCGTCAGCAGGTTTACTCAATGTGCAGTGTAGGTGATATATATACCCTGACCATGCTTTGCAGACCAGGTATCAGTAGTCAGATGGACCCTTGCCCCAACATTGTGTGCCAGACATGCCATTACCTCCTTTTGCACAATCGAGTACAGGTTGGGGATTGCCTTTTGTGCAAAGAAATTTCAGCCGGGTACCTTCCACTGCGATGTCCCAATAGCTACAAATTTTTTGAACGCCTCAGACTCCACCAGCTTGTATGTTAAAAGCTGGCGGGCTAAGAGTTCAGACAAGCCAGCTGTCAGACGCCGGGCAAGGGGGTGACTTTGTGACATTGGCTTCTTACGCTCAAACATGTCCTTGACAGACACGACTCAGTTTCTTTTGGCACAGGTTGCAAATGGCATTGCTGTTGTCAGAGGCAGACACGCAAAAAAAATGCCACACTGCTGAGCTCTGCGATGACGGCATTCTGGTGGTGGCAACAGCATGCGTTGATTGGCGTGCTGTCTGGCTGACCCCGGGTGCCGATGCATGCTGTCTGACTGTGCCACTAGCTCCTTGTGACAACCTCCCCCTGCTTCCAACTCGTCTCCTCCTCCTCCTCTCTGTCTCTCCATCTGAACTTTCCCCCTGTTCTTCTCCTCTTCTAGCGGGCACCCACGTGACATCCACGGACGCATCATAATCATCAATCGCTTCACTTGTATCTGACAACTCAACAAAGGAAGCAGCAGCAATTACAACATCATCATCATCATTACACCGTACGTCCATGTCTGTAATGCTGCCTGACTGAGACATATCACTGTTATCTACATCCTCTGTCAATGATGGTTGTGCATCACTCATTTCTTCAAACTGATGTGTAAATAACTCCTCTGACAGATCAAGTGAAGTGGCTGTGGTGCTAGTGTTGGTGGTGGCGGCAGGCGGGCGAGTGGTAACTTGAGAGGTGCCCGAAGCTAAGCTGGAGGAGGATGGTGCGTCAAGGTTCAGAGCGGAAGCTGTAGAAGATTGGGTGTCCTGTGTTAGCCAGTCAACTATGTCCTCAGAACTTTTCGAGCTCATGGTACGTGGCCTCTGAACACTGGGCATTATTCTAGGGCCAAAGGGAATCACAGCACCACGACCACCATGGCACCTGCGTGGTGGCCTGCCTCTGCCTGTCATTTTTTTTTAAATGTACACTTACACTACTTTTAAACAAGATATGAGTGGTGGCACTGGGCAAGTGGGCACAGTATACGCTGTGAGCCTGAGATAAAAAAGCAGACTGATGTTTCGCAGTCCAAATATTTTTTTTTTAAATGTACACTTACACTACTATTAAACAAGATATGAGTGGTGGCACTGGGCAAGTGGGCACAGTGTACGCTGTGAGCCTGACACAAAAAAGCAGACTGATGTTTCACAGTCAAAAAAGTTTTTTTTTTTAAATGTACACTTACACTACTATTAAACAAGATATGAGTGGTGGCACTGGGCAAGTGGGAACAGTATACGCTGTGAGCCTGACACAAAAAGCAGACTGATGTTTAACAGTCCAAAAAGTTTTGGTTTTTTTAAATGTACACTTACACTACTATTAAACAAGATATGAGTGGTGGCACTGGGCAAGTGGGCACAGTATACGCTGTGAGCCTGACACAAAAAAGCAGACTGATGTTTCACAGTCAAAAAAGTTTTTTTTTTTTAAATATACACTTACACTACTATTAAACAAGATGTGAGTGGTGGCACTGGGCAAGTGGGCACAGTATACGCTGTGAGCCTGACACAAAAAAGCAGACTGATGTTTCACAGTCCAAAAAGTTTTTTTTTTTTTAAATGTACACTTACACTACTATTAAACAAGATATGAGTGGTGGCACTGGGCAAGTGGGCACAGTATACGCTGTGAGCCTGACACAAAAAAGTAGACTGATGTTTCACAGTCCAAAAAGTATTTTGTTTTTTTTAAATGTACACTTACACTACTATTAAACAAGATATGAGTGGTGCCACTTGGCAAGTGGGCACAGTATACGCTGTGAGCCTGACACAAAAAAGCAGACTGATATTTCACAGTCAAAAAAGTTTTTTTTTTTAAATGTACACTTACACTACTATTAAACAAGATATGAGTGGTGGCACTGGGCAAGTGGGCACAGTATACGCTGTGAGCCTGACACAAAAAAGCAGACTGATGTTTCACAGTCAAAAAAGTTTTTTTTTTTTTTAAATGTACACTTACACTACTATTAAACAAGATATGAGTGGTGGCACTGGGCACGTAGGCACAGTATACGCTGTGAGCCTGACACAAAAAAGCAGACTGATGTTTCACAGTCAAAAAAGTTTTTTTTTTTTAAATGTACACTTACACTACTATTAAACAAGATATGAGTGGTGGCACTGGGCAAGTGGGCACAGTATACGCTGTGAGCCTGACACAAAAAAAGCAGACTGATGTTTCACAGTCAAAAAAAGTTTTTTTTTTTTTTAAATGTACACTACTATTAAACAAGATATGAGTGGTGGCACTGGGCAAGTGGGCACAGTATACGCTGTGAGCCTGACACACACTCTGGCAGGCAGGCAACTGCAATTAGATTACACAAACAGACTGATGTTTCACAGTCAAAAAAGTTTTTTTTTTTAAATTTACACTACTGTTACACCAGATATGAGTGGTGGCACTGGGCAAGTGGGCACAGTATACGCTGTGAGCCTGACACACACGCTGGCAGGCAGGCAACTGCAATTAGATTACACAAGCAGACTGGGGGTCCATCCGATAAAAATCGTCGCCCGCAAAAGCCAGCGACGCCAATATTTACGCTGATTTGGTATCACATACACGGCGTAACCTAGAAGTTACGCGCGTATATTTCTGCCGTCGCCCGTAGTTTTTTGGGCCATAGGCAGGTATACCAAACCAGCGCAGTTTGGTATCCAATATGCAGCGTAAGGACTTACGTGGCGAAAATGGAGAAAACTTACTCCATTTTCACCTCGCCACAAAAAGCAGCCGTAATAAGCCTTACGCTGACTATTGGAGCCCCGTAACTCCCTAAACTAACTAGAAAATAAACCTAACACCTAACGCATGTGCAATGTCTATCTCCCTGTCAACCGCGATCTTCTAAAATAAACCTAACACCTAACGCATGCGCAATGTCTATCTCCCTGTCAACCGCGATCTTCTAAAATAAACCTAACACCTAACGCATGCGCAATGTCTATCTACCTGTCAACCGCGATCCCCCCCCCCCCGAAATCCCTAATAAAGTTATTAACCCCTAAACCGCCGCTCCCGGACCCCGCCGCCATCTACATAAACTAACCCCCTACTGTGAGCCCCTAAAACCGCCGCCATCTACCTTATCTATCCCCTAATTAGAACCCCTTACACCGCTGTCATCTACCTTATCTATCCCCTAATCTGACCCCTTACACCGCCGCCACCTATATAAAAATTATTAACCCCTAATCTAATCCCCCTATACCGCCGCCAGCTATATTAATATTATTAACCCCTAATGTAAGCCCCTTACACCGCCGCCATCTCTATTAAAATGATTAACCCCTAATTTAATCTACCTACCCCGCCTGCCAGCTATATTATCTATATTAACCCTAAGTATATTATAGTTAATATAGGTATTACATTTATATATATTAACTATATTAACCCTAATTATATTAGGGTTAATATAGTTAATATAGTTACTATAGTATTTATATTAACTATATTAACTCTATCTAACCCTAACACCGCTAACTAAATTTATATTAAATTAATCTAATTCATTTATAAACTAAAATATTCCTATTTAAATCTAAATACTTACCTATAAAATAAACCCTAAGATAGCTACAATATAATTAATAATTACATTGTAGCTATGTTAGGGTTAATATTTATTTTACAGGTAAATTGTTAATTATTTTAACTAGGTATAATAGCTATTAAATAGTTATTAACTATTTAATATCTACCTAGTTAAAATAATTACCCAATTACCTGTAAAATAAATCCTAACCTAAGTTACAAATACACCTACACTATCAATAAATTAAATAAACTACAAACATCTATCTAAAAATACAATTAAATTAACTAAACTAAATTACCAAAAAAAACAAACACTAAATTACAAAAAATAAAAAAAAGATTACAAGATTTTTAAGCTAATTACACCTATTCTAAGCCCCCTAATAAAATAATAAACCCCCAAAATAAAAAAAATTCCCTGCCCTATTCTAAATTAAAAGAATTTCAAAGCTCTTTACCTTACCAGCCCTTAAAAGGGCCTTTTGTGGGGCATGCCCCAAAGAATTCAGCTCTTTTGCATACAAATACAATACCCCCCCCCCATTACAACCCACCACCCACATACCCCTATTCTAAAACCACCCAAACCCCCCTTAAAAAAGCCTAACACTACCCCCCTGAAGATCTCCCTACCTTGTCTTCACCACACCGGGCCGAACTCCTGATCCGATCCGGGCGATGTCTTCCTCCAAGCGGCAAAGAAGAATTCTTCCTCCGGCGATGTCTTCCTCCAAGCGGCAAAGAAGAATTCTTCCTCCGGCGACGTCTTCCTCCAAGCGGCAGCAAAGTCTTCATTCTTCCGGCGGCATCTTCAATCTTCTTTCTTCGCTCCGCCGCCGCGGAGCATCCATCCCGGACGACTACTGAACGATGAATGAGGTACCTTTAAATGACGTCATCCAAGATGGCGTCCGCCGAATTCCGATTGGCTGATAGGATTCTATCAGCCAATCGGAATTAAGTTAGAAAAATCTGATTGGCTGATTGAATCAGCCAATCAGATTCAAGTTCAATCCGATTGGCTGATCCAATCAGCCAATCAGATTGAGTTCGCATTCTATTGGCTGATCGGAACAGCCAATAGAATGCAAACTCAATCTGATTGGCTGATTGGATCAGCCAATCGGATTGAACTTGAATCTGATTGGCTGATTCAATCAGCCAATCAGATTTTTCTAACTTAATTCCGATTGGCTGATAGAATCCTATAAGCCACTCGGAATTCGGTGGACGCCATCTTGGATGACGTCATTTAAAGGTACCTCATTTGCGTTCAGTAGTCGTCCGGGATGGATGCTCCGCGGCGGCGGAGCGAAGAAAGAAGATTGAAGATGCCGCCGGAAGAATGAAGACTTTGCTGCCGCTTGGAGGAAGACGTCGCCGGAGGAAGAATTCTTCTTTGCCGCTTGGAGGAAGACATCGCCGGAGGAAGAATTCTTCTTTGCCGCCTGGAGGAAGACATCGCCCGGATCGGATCAGGAGTTCGGCCCGGTGTGGTGAAGACAAGGTAGGGAGATCTTCAGGGGGGTAGTGTTAGGCTTTTTTAAGGGGGGTTTGGGTGGTTTTAGAATAGGGGTATGTGGGTGGTGGGTTGTAATGGGGGGGGTATTGTATTTGTATGCAAAAGAGCTGAATTCTTTGGGGCATGCCCCACAAAAGGCCCTTTTAAGGGCTGGTAAGGTAAAGAGCTTTGAAATTCTTTTAATTTAGAATAGGGCAGGGAATTTTTTTTATTTTGGGGGTTTATTATTTTATTAGGGGGCTTAGAATAGGTGTAATTAGCTTAAAAATCTTGTAATCTTTTTTTTATTTTTTGTAATTTAGTGTTTGTTTTTTTTTGTAATTTAGTTTAGTTAATTTAATTGTATTTTTAGATAGATGTTTGTAGTTTATTTAATTTATTGATAGTGTAGGTGTATTTGAAACTTAGGTTAGGATTTATTTTACAGGTAATTGGGTAATTATTTTAACTAGGTAGATATTAAATAGTTAATAACTATTTAATAGCTATTATACCTAGTTAAAATAATTAACAATTTACCTGTAAAATAAATATTAACCCTAACATAGCTACAATGTAATTATTAATTATATTGTAGCTATCTTAGGGTTTATTTTATAGGTAAGTATTTAGATTTAAATAGGAATATTTTAGTTTATAAATGAATTATATTAATTTAATATAAATTTAGTTAGGGGTGTTAGGGTTAGATAGAGTTAATATAGTTAATATAAATACTATAGTAACTATATTAACCCTAATATAATTAGGGTTAATATAGTTAATATATATAATGTAATACCTATATTAACTATAATATACTTAGGGTTAATATAGATAATATAGCTGGCGGCGGGGTAGGTAGATTAAATTAGGGGTTAATCATTTTAATAGAGATGGCGGCGGTGTAAGGGGCTTACATTAGGGGTTAATAATTTTAATATAGATGGCGGCGGTGTTAGGGGCTCACTTTAGGGGGTTATAGATATAATATAGCTGGCGGCGGGGTACGGGAGCGACGGTTTAGGGGTTAATAACTTTATTAGGTTGCGGCGGGGTACGGGAGCGGCGGTTTAGGGGTTAATAGCTTTTTTATTGTTAGGATAGTGAGGGGGGATAGCGGATAGAGGGTTAGACGTGTCGGGCTATGTTAGGGAGGCGTGTTAGACGTGTCGGGCTATGTTTAGGAGGCGTGTTAGACAGTGTGGGTGATTTAGACTTTAGTCAGGTTTTATAGGCGCCGGCAGTTTCTAACGTGGCGCAAGTCACTGGCGACTCCAAAAATCTGTACTTACGCAGATTTCTGGACATCGCTGGTTTGTGAGACTTGCGCCACTTTAGCAAGTGACGGCGCCGCATATTGGATGGCTCGAGTTGCGAGCTGAAACTGCGGGCGACGCGGGTTCCCTCGCTTGCGCCGCAAAATGCGATCTATATCGGATCGCGCCCCTGATGTTTCACAGTCAAAAAAGTTTTTTTTTTTTAAATTTACACTACTGTTACACCAGATATGAGTGGTGGCACTGGGCAAGTGGGCACAGTATACGCTGTGAGCCTGGCACACACGCTGGCAGGCAGGCAACTGCAATTAGATTACACAGGGAAAAAAAAAACAGACTGATGTTCTAGCCCTAAAAAGGGCTTTTTGGGGTGCTGTCCTTACAGCAGAGATCAGATGAGTCCTTCCGGACTGTAGTGGACACTGAATACACTAGCCTAGCTATAGATTTCCCTATTAAATCAGCAGCAGCTACACTGTCCCTCCTCTCACTAAGAATGCAGCTTCCGAATGAATCTAAAATGGATGCTGTCCAGGAGCTGGGAGGGTCTGGGAGGGTGGATCTGCTGCTGATTGGCTGGAATGTGTCTGCTGACTGTGAGATACAGGGTCAAAGTTTACTCAATGATGATGAATAGGGGGTGGATCGAACATTGCATATGTTCGCCCGCCGCTGCGAACGCGAACAAGCTATGTTCGCCGGGAACTATTCGCCGGCAAACTATTCGCGACATCACTATATTTTATTTATTAATGTAAATCAATCAAATGTTGTCTCTTTAAGCTCTATACATGTCCTTATTTATTCTGGTGTAAAGCCCACTGTGTGCTTAGTACTTATCATGGCATGTGAACACGTTGTGAAGATACCCTTGATCTAACCTAAAGTATCTATGGAAATGAAACGGAGAAAACTACAGGCAACATTATAAAAACAAGATTAAATACACTAGACATTTTTATTAAAGTGTTGAAAGTGGTGGCGCTTTGTCACCTGTGTAACCATTTGTTTCAGAAATTGTTTTAACTGTATGCTCTTGATAAAGGCTTCTTTTAGCCAAAACCCGTTGAGCTGTATTTTAAATAAAACCTGAAGCTGCACCTGAAGACACCTTTGTGATGATTTTTTTTTTTTTTTAAACTTATTATTTTTATTTAGGTGAAAATGGCTTATACAAAACAGTCATATAAGACAGGCTACAATTTACTAATGTCCTATTAAAAAAAAAAAGGTCAATGCGATACATCATGTGGAGACATCAACACGCAGCAGACCGACATGACATGTTAATCCAGGCACCCTTTTTTTTTTTTGTAGGTTCATAACGTCCTCCAAACAAACAGGTCCATTCAAGGGACCAGAGACTGTGGTGAACCACTGAGGACACACTGATAAAGCTAATAGTAAAAAGTCCAGGTTCAGTGTGTATGGAATAGCGGCAAACTTTGGGTTCTGCATACAATATCAAAATATAAAAGTACAGGAGGGCACCTAAATTACTCTCAGTTAGTGTCAATTATCATCAAACACAGTAAATTGGTAAAAGTGTTGTGCTGGGACAGTCCTCAGTTGCCATTGCAAGCATAGTTAGATATTAACACTGAACATTTGTAGTAACATATACATTAGTAAAACTATTAGTCTAGACATTCTTCCAATAACCAGGAAATCATAAACACAGCAACTTTCTTGTATTAGGGCCCGAAGAGCCTATTTACAGGAATATAAGAGAAAACTTAGTCACGGTTCTTCGGACTAGGCAGAGACTACGTAACTCTGCCAGAAAGAAATGCGGAGGAAAAGGTATTCAACCCTTACCGCATAAGAGTGATGGGGAGCGGAGGCTAGTCTAGTAATAGTGTATCCTTTCATTGTTGATTTACATACCAAACAATTAAAACAACTCTAGCATTAGTGAGAAAATAAAAAGAAGAAACAACCATTTCCCAAGGGCTCCCAAGTTTTTCAGCACAGGTAAGTATATTTACAGTATTGATAAGGAATGACACAGACCAATACACCTATATATACTGAAGGCTGGCCTCACTCTTTATAAGGCGTGGAAGCTATATTCCAAGGAAAGCTGAATGCAAAAAGCTTACTGTACATTCGTGTGAGAAGGGGAGCAGTTAATTCCCAATCTCTGAGCTGCATACAACAAGTAGATAGCCAGTCAACCATAGAGAGGAATCCTGTAAAACATTATGTGCATTATAGTGGCGTTGTTAGTAACCAGGCTTAATGTTTAATACCAATCGCCTAGCATAAGAGCTGTAGCATTCTGAAAAGCTGTAATCTTATAAGTATTAGCCAGCAACCCACCTAAATGGATGTGAACACATTAGCTAAAGGAATATACAACTGATGTATAGGTATATAACTGTTGGAACCTGATCTAAGAATACATAGAAATTTTAGCATAGGGCTCAGATGCGGTTGCATAGTGTACATCCCATGATTAGAGGTCAGCAGAGACCAATCGCTGTGCAAAATATGCTTTTAAACTGTCCTTAACACATTAAAATGGCTACACATAGCGTGCGACTGCTTAAGACTGTCAGATATCTGGGCTTTATCTTATACAACACTGCCTGTGAGTAAAGAGTACACCGGCAGACAAAAAAGTAATCATGAGGCCAGAAGGGAATGTACATCCCACAACAATCGCACTTTAAACACAAAAGAATCAGGAGCAATACATTGTTCACTATAGTAAGAGAAAAGTAGGATACAGAATGCTTACTAAAACATCCATACTATGAGTCCATCCATATATTAGTCTGAGAGAAAAAAAGAAAATATGGCAAACTGAAGAGGGATTGTGCTATCCTCGGTGGATGGTAGGAGCAAGATTTTCATAACAGAGTTTTGGTTGGTTTCTCATGTGTGCCCTTGTCTTAACCTACCCCCATTTTCACGGCTATTACGGTGCATAAATAAAGCAAACCTTTCCCAGTAAGCAAATAGCTATCGCCATCATCTGCAACAAGTTGAGCAATGCTTAGCAGGTGCAGAAGACATTGGTTCCACTGTGCTGGAGGGGTATATGATCTCTGGAGTCTTCTTTTCTTAGTAGGCAGCTTGGTATTTCATCTGTTCAGACGTTCCGTGTCCTTGTGATAAGCTGCTTGGTGAACGGTCCCCGCCACAACTGGGGCTCCAGTTGCTCCGGACGTAAGAATGACCATCATGTTTCGAGCTGGCAATCTCGTGAGAATAACCAGTTTGTGCGCCTACCACATTGTCTGAAAATTTACTGGCCCTGAGTAAATTAAAACCCATAAAAAATAAAAAATCAACATACACTCAAAGTAATTGGCTCAGCCTGAGGGCAGGAACATATAAATGTGGCAAAAATAATTGTGGAATGTGTAAGAATCCAACCTTTTTTAATAGTGATCATACCAAGAATTTTTATACCACATGGCGTTGTACGTGTGATTTCACACATGTAGTTTATCTTTTGACATGTGGGTGTGAACGTTTATATGTAGGGTGCACTAAAAAGAAAATCAGGAATAGGTTCACTGAACATCTAAACAATATTAAAAACAAACTAGATAATCATAGTGTCCCCCTACATTTTAGGGATGTTCATGGGGGTGACTCAAGGACCTTGAGGATCCAAGTCATTGACTGGATTCCCCCCAATAGGCCCAATAGATTATTGTCCCTCCAGAAACAGGAGACCTACTGGATACAGAAGTTGAACTGTTTGCATCCAGTGGGTCTCAATGTCGATTTGGATTTGGACGCTTTTATGTAAAGCTATTTATCAGTGTCCTTTTTTTAAATATAGTATTTTCATAATTTGCAGATCAATTGGATTTTATGAAATGTAGATTAGGTTTAGATTTTAGATTTCAGTATAGGGTCACATTGGCCCATTATAGTAAGTATCCCCTTAGTGTTAACATTTAGGGCAAGTAGGTAGATAAGAAGTTATATTAATTTATGTATTTATGGAATTGTCTAAATAAAATGAGTCCTGTCACTATTAAATATATGAGTAGCAAATTTAAATAGATATTTGTATGTTGTTAGTATTATGTTTTTATTCTTCTATCCACATTATGAGAGATGAACTTAAGCCAGTTATTGTTATGGTTAATTTTTATTATTGCAATTATGTTATATGTTCCACAATGTCCCCAAATCAACTTGGTTTCAATTATCATAGTCTTAAGTATTATAGTTTAAGATTTTCACTTTTCTTAACCAATGAGAATGGACTATTAGCTATATAATGTAACCTATATCTTTTGTGGATACATTCCCACTTGAGAAAGACCGCACGGTGGCGGTTGAAACATGTTGATTCTAAGATTGATGTACCCGACGATCCGTAGAAGACCCACTCCCCATTCACCTCCCAGCACAACAATCAAGATTAACGCTATGGGATACAGCCAAACGCGGGACGTGAGGATGTATTCCGCTACCATCAACGATTAAGATACGCTAGTCGTTTTTTTTTTATGAACTACGGTCTTATGAACTATGGATGTATGGAGGATTTTTAACTTTGTTCTTATTTTTCTTTTCACCGGAACTTTTACCAAGATTTGTTGAAATCAGCTGACGTGCAATAAAGACTGTAAACTTTGTAAGTGCAATATAGTAGTGTTGCGTGTTCCATTTTTAATAACCTACACTTGATTCTGGTTGCGCTTTATTTTCCCACAGATTCTTTTGTATTGTCTGAAATCTGCTACACTATTGTGAGCTGTTTTATTTTGGAGGTGAAAGCAACAAGGTTTACTCAGAGGCTGTGGGCAGCTTGGTTCCCTGGAGGTGACACAGCTCCGCCACTTTCAACACTGTATGCTTCTATACACGGTTTGGGAGAACCGGGGCTGGCAGCGAGCACTTTAAGGGAAGTGCTAACCTTGCTTCATACTTATCCTTTCTAATACATTTTTAATAAAGAGAATTGTTAATTTAATTTGTTTTAAATCATTTCCCACTCATATTGTCTTGTGATTTAATTTCATTTTCTACTTCATCTTTTCATACAAAATACATTTGCTGCCCTTTTTTAAAAAACAAAATTCCTCAAGCTATTTTATCTCATCACCTCAATGGCCCCACGCACTGCTGTACACACAAGTATGTTCTATCTTCAGATCAAAATACTCATATTTTCTTCAATATAAACCAATTCACTATCATGCTCCATCCTACCATGGGTACGTACAGGAGTCATCCCCTCAATGCAGAAAACCTCTACAACTCACAAATAGTCTTAAATATTCAGAGTCTTGGTTGCACTCCAGTCCTCACAAATATAACCAAAAACCAAAAGCCTCCTCTACCAGTCCCTAGCAGTTCCTACATGTATGTCTGGATTGCTTGCTCAGTAACTCGCTTCTGTTCATGCTTTTATTGATTTCTAACCACCAAAAATGCTTTACAATGATACAAATGTGGTTATGAGCCTCTCACACAGCTTTCCATGCTGCTGTTTTACATTGAAGAATCACATCAGTCATACCCTACAGCTGAGACAAGGAGGTGGGGTACAGATTTTCCCATTGCTGCTGTTTTACATTGAAGAATCACATCAGTCATACCCTACAGCTGAGACAAGGAGGTGGGGTACAGATTTTCCCATTACACCTTCCATCACATACCACATATTTTATAAAGGAATTCTATCTCTTTGAGGTTCATCCTGTTGATTTTTGACACCATTCTGCCTCTAAAGATTGACAAACCAGTTACTTGGAAACAGCTAACATTATTTTGGACTTCTTTAAAAAAAAGCATACATTCAAGCTTTTGCATCATGGTTAAAGGGATACTAAACCCAAATGTTAACTTTCATGATTCAGATAGAGCATGCAATTTTAAGCAACTTTCTAATTTGCTCCTATTATCAATTTTTCTTCCTTCTCTTGCTATCTTTATTTAAAAAGCAGGAATGTGATATATAGGAGCCGGCCCATTTTTGGTTGAGAACCTGGGTTTTGCTTGCTTATTGGTGGGTAAATGCAAGCGTTATCCATGGTGCTGAACCTTAAATGGGCTGGCTGCTTAGATTTACATTCCTGCTTTTAAAATAAAGATGGCAAGAGAACAAAGACAAATTGATTATAGGAGTAAATTAGAAAGTTGCTTGACCCTTTGAGTGCTAATGACGGCTCTGAGTCGTCACAGAGTTTCCCACTCTGGTGCTAATGACGGCTCAGAGCCGTCACTAGCACTCTCCCAACTTGAGGGAGATCTGGGGGCTCCCACCTGCTCCTACCCCGGCGATCGGTGCTGCATAATGAAAGGCACCTCCGGGGCTTCCGGTTTGCGTGGTGACGTTACGAGCAATAAACGTGATGACGTCACCGTGCAACTTTATTTAACATTAACAATGTAAAATATAGGAGCAGGGGCATGCTGCTTAGAAGCCTGTATCTCAGGCATCTAAGCAGCTACAGACCCCCAAGACCCACCATTGGAAAGGTAATCACCTAACCTTTCCAACGGTGTAAGACTTAGGGATCTGAAATAAATTAAAAAAAAAGTAAAAAAAAATATATTTTTAAAAATATTAAATAAAAAACCCTTTAAGAAAACCTTAGCACCCAAGTGGGAAAGTGCTTAGCACTCATAGGGTTAAAATGTCATGCTCTATCTGAATCATGAAAGAAAAAATGTGGGTTCAGTGTCCCTTTAATATGTGAGGTGGTCTAAAGTCTGAATTCTGAGATGCAGTTGTTTTGTACCAATCAAATTGTTACCGTAATGAATAGGAAATAAAAACATATTGATATACAAATCCTGTGAGTGCCCTCCTAAGAGAAGAAGTTAATATATATATATATATATATATATATATATATATATATATATATATATATATATATATATATATATATATATATATATATATATAAAATAATAGTCAGAGTAGGTGCACACTCACAAACCTCTTTCACTTGCCAGGGTGCTGAATAATGGATACATAAAGTTTAACAGAAGACAGCACTCTCTGGGCTTGAAAACAGGTGCAGCAAGTGCTATTTATTCAGTGACGTTTCGGGGAGTACATGCCTTCATCAGATGGTCTGATGAAGGTGTTTACTCCCCGAAACGTCACTGAATAAATAGCACTTGTTGCACCTGTTTTCAAGCCCAGAGAGTGCTGTCTTCTGTTCAATTTTAAATATATATACATGTATATATATATATATAAAATAAACAAATGGAGTCCAGCACTATTGAGCTTTTTTACCTTGCTGTGTGCTCGTTACAATGGGCTATCAGCAAAAACCCAAACAAATACAGTCCATATGTAGAAAGTAACAGCACCACTGCATCAATATTCTTAAAGGTGAATTATTTCTTTATTGGTGATATCACAACCATTAAAACAGCGACGTTTCGGACCTACATGGTCCTTAATCATGCATAGTTAAAACACAGTAAAACACACATTTAAAAAGGGTGGTGTAACCAATCAGATTTCAGCTCACATTATTAATTAAATTAACCCATACCTGTCCAGGCATGAAAATACGAGTATTTACTTTTTCTATTAGTGGCCTCTAGTGGTACCATATAGAATGTCACCCTATTTCAATATCAGAAAATTCATAAAAACAAATACAAATCATAGTCCCTATTCAGACCATAAGGATGTAGTGTATTTAATTTCTTGATCCACCAGACCTCCTTTTGTTTTAATTTAAGTTCTCTGTCGCCCCCTCTTCTATGTATAGGAATATGATCGATTACTTGGAAGCGCAACTGACTAACTGTATGTCCCATTTGGGTAAAATGTGCAGATACTGGTAAAGACATGTCTTTAGATTTAATTGATGCCTTATGCTGACTGAACCTATCCCTAGCGGCCTGGGTGGTCTCTCCGATGTAACAGAGGCCACATGGACATTTGAGTAGATAGATGGCATAATTGGTTTGACAAGTGTATAAACCATTGATGGTATACTGTTTACGCTTATCATTCTGGGCCAAAAATTTACCTCTAATTACTGAATTACATTGTGCACAATGAAGACATGGATAACATCCTTTATTGGGAGTGGTCAAATAATTAATGTCAGCCTGTTTAGTTGACCACCCAGGCCGCTAGGGATAGGTTCAGTCAGCATAAGGCATCAATTAAATCTAAAGACATGTCTTTACCAGTATCTGCACATTTTACCCAAATGGGACATACAGTTAGTCAGTTGCGCTTCCAAGTAATCGATCATATTCCTATACATAGAAGAGGGGGCGACAGAGAACTTAAATTAAAACAAAGGGAGGTCTGGTGGATCAAGAAATTAAATACACTACATCCTTATGGTCTGAATAGGGACTATGATTTGTATTTGTTTTTATGAATTTTCTGATATTGAAATAGGGTGACATTCTATATGGTACCACTAGAGGCCACTAATAGAAAAAGTAAATACTTGTATTTTCATGCCTGGACAGGTATGGGTTAATTTAATTAATAATGTGAGCTGAAATCTGATTGGTTACACCACCCTTTTTAAATGTGTGTTTTACTGTGTTTTAACTATGCATGATTAAGGACCATGTAGGTCCGAAACGTCGCTGTTTTAATGGTTGTGATATCACCAATAAAGAAATAATTCACCTTTAAGAATATTGATGCAGTGGTGCTGTTACTTTCTACATATGGACTGTATTTGTTTGGGTTTTTGCTGATAGCCCATTGTAACGAGCACACAGCAAGGTAAAAAAGCTCAATAGTGCTGGACTCCATTTGTTTATTTTGTATACATGGAATCAGCAGAGTTACGTGCACTACCAGTGAGTGAAGGAACGATGGAAGATATCCAACCTTCTACATTTTCCTATTCTGACATAGATGCAGCACGCATCACTTCATTGGCCCTAGGATCAAGGAACTTCCTAAGAAATTCTGCTGAAGTGGATTTAAAAAAGGAATATGAAAAAACAAAGAGGAGATTAATCTCTTTGGAGCTGCATTCAGTCACACTGGCAGAATATTATCGCATTAAAAGAATTCCTAGAGGCCTAAGGATAAAACTGAGACCCACCATACTGGCTAACCATGAATTGTACAGAACAAGGTTCGAGAGTATACTTAACAAGTGTTCTTTCGATTTAATTGTGCTCACTGTAGAATGTCTGCAGTTAGAGATTGACAAGCAAAAAGGATTAGTGCTGGAAGCAGAGCGGGGAATGGAAACAAAGTATACCCTGGAAATGTTGAAAACGTTGAAAACCACTAAAGAAGAAATTGACACATTGTTAGCTCAATATCGCTCAGATCTCGAAGAGAGGAAAAGATCAAAGTTTGTACGCGATGAGCTTGACTACACCAATCAGAGAGTATACAACTGGTCACATGACCACACGTCAAGACAACGTGAATCACGTGACGTACCATACTGGAGGAGAACGCCGAGAGCGCTAACAGAGCAGGACAGAATGGCCGAAGGATCATCTTCTGGGGAAAGTTTTTTATATTCCGGCTCGGAAGGAGAAACCGTAGGGGAGGGCGGAAGCACCGCCGATCCCAAAGAGCAGCGGATGTATACACGGAGCTCCTGGAACCAAAACCGGCAGATGCCGAGACGCCAACGAGGAGGGAGGTTCCGGCGAGGTATGCGGAAATAGAGGTAAATGAACTGCCTGATTACATTTCCCCCATACAGGACAAGGAGAGTCTGGTAATCAATATCTCGGAATACAAGCTAACCGAGACGGAGCATAGTTTGTTAATGAAAGGACTTTCCTTCTGCCCCACTAAGGACTGTGATGAATTTGAAGTCGATAAGGACTTGTACAAATTTTTTAGAATGCTCAGGCTAAAAGCTATGTATGGTGGTAACAATGTAAATAATGTGGGTGTTGAAAGCACAATAAATGAAAGTGTTATGCAAACGAATCCCCTTGATTTGAAATATCTTAACTTATATAAAAAGTCTCCATTTATACCTCCTACCAGTAACTCTGGTGTGGAAACTTTTATTAAGTTTGTACAACAGTATATTAGTAATTTGATGAAAAAATTGAATTTAAACCCAGAAATGAAAAATTATAACCTAACAAGAGAAGAATATAAAGCTATGTTGTCCTTAAAAAAACAACAAGAATATCACAATAAAGAACGCCGATAAGGGCGGAGCTGTTGTAATATTGGACACTAAATATTATATTCAGGAAATTTTACATCAACTCTCTGATGGAGGGGTTTATGAAGTATTAGACCATAATCCTCTTATGGAAATACAAAAAGAGTTAAAAACAATTCTTGATAGGGCATTTCAATGTAGTATTATAACTAAACAGATATTTGATTTTCTTTATAAAAAACATCCCATAACACCAGTTTTTTATACTTTGCCCAAGGTTCACAAGAATATGTCATCCCCACCAGGGCGGCCCATTGTGGCATGTACAGAGTCTGTTTTTTCAAATGTATCAATATTTCTGGATAGAATTCTTTTTCCAATGGTTAAAGAACAGAAGTCTTTTATAAAAGACACTAATGATTTCCTGACAAAATTAGAAAAGGTAAAAATGGAAGAAAATTGGTTTATTTTTTCTCTAGATGTGGTTAATCTGTATACACCTATCCCTCACGAGGCAGGCCTTGACACCATAAAAAGTTTCTTGAACAACAGTAAATTGTATGATCTAACACAGATAGATTTTATTGATGATCTGTTAAGACTTGTCTTATACTGCAACTATTTTCTGTTTCAGGACACTTACTACATGCAGAAGAGAGGTACGGCCATGGGCTCCAATGTAGCCCCCTCATATGCCAATTTGTTTATGAGTGGCTTTGAAAATAAATTTGTCTATGCTAATAAGTCATTCAATCACTGTTGTAAGCTTTGGCTAAGGTATATAGACGATATTTTTGGCATATGGGGGGGCTCATTGGAGTCCTTGATACATTTTGTGGAGGAAATCAATGCCTCAATGATAAACATCAAATTTACATTGACATATTCAGCACATGAGATTAATTTTCTTGACACTACTGTCTACATACAAGATGATAAATTGAACACTGATCTCTTCACTAAACCTACGGATAGAAATACCCTTTTGAGGTATGAAAGCTTTCATCCTGAGACAGTGTTCAATTCTATCCCAAGAAGTCAGTTATTACGCACCAAGAGGATAGTCAGTGATCAGGATAGACTGCCTTATAGGCTAGAATCTATGGGTAATAAATTCATCCAAAGAGGTTATCCTCAGGAGATTATCAATAAAAACATTACAGATCTTGACAAAAGTAAAGCTAAACCCAAAACCAAAAATGATGTAAATAGACTAGTACTTACTATGGAATATAGCCAGCGAAGTCAACATATTTTCAAAGCAGTTAAGAAACACTGGCATTTACTATCAAAATTTAATCCAGAAGTTGAGTCTTTTAAATTACCACCAATGCCATCATACAGACGGGTGAGAAACTTAAGGGATAATCTAGTTAGGGCAGATGTGGGGACAACTAAACAGGCTGACATTAATTATTTGACCACTCCCAATAAAGGATGTTATCCATGTCTTCATTGTGCACAATGTAATTCAGTAATTAGAGGTAAATTTTTGGCCCAGAATGATAAGCATAAACAGTATACCATCAATGGTTTATACACTTGTCAAACCAATTATGCCATCTATCTACTCAAATGTCCATGTGGCCTCTGTTACATTGGAGAGACCACCCAGGCCGCTAGGGATAGGTTCAGTCAGCATAAGGCATCAATTAAATCTAAAGACATGTCTTTACCAGTATCTGCACATTTTACCCAAATGGGACATACAGTTAGTCAGTTGCGCTTCCAAGTAATCGATCATATTCCTATACATAGAAGAGGGGGCGACAGAGAACTTAAATTAAAACAAAAGGAGGTCTGGTGGATCAAGAAATTAAATACACTACATCCTTATGGTCTGAATAGGGACTATGATTTGTATTTGTTTTTATGAATTTTCTGATATTGAAATAGGGTGACATTCTATATGGTACCACTAGAGGCCACTAATAGAAAAAGTAAATACTTGTATTTTCATGCCTGGGCAGGTATGGGTTAATTTAATTAATAATGTGAGCTGAAATCTGATTGGTTACACCACCCTTTTTAAATGTGTGTTTTACTGTGTTTTAACTATGCATGATTAAGGACCATGTAGGTCCGAAACGTCGCTGTTTTAATGGTTGTGATATCACCAATAAAGAAATAATTCACCTTTAAGAATATTGATGCAGTGGTGCTGTTACTTTCTACATATGGACTATATATATATATATATATATATACACAGCTATTTACGTGGTACATAACTTGTCCCATTTGGCCAAATGCGGTAACTAACTCTTCCAGTTTTTCTTTTAATCTTAGCTGAGAGCTTTCAAGTGAGTGCTGGACTTCCTCTGTGTGTTGTATTAATTTGTTTTGTAATTTTCCCTATGGACCTTGCACCCAGACTTGTCTGGGATTAACTGCCTGGAATTCTGGGGACAGTACAGCTACCTGTGAGTGCTATTGAGCACCCAGGGCTGTGCATGTTGCAGGGTCATGGTATGTGTACCCAGTCCAGTCTGAGAGTGCAGTCCCCTTCTGTGTTTTGTGTGTGTGTGTGTGTGTATATATATATATATATATATATATATATATATATATATGTAAAAGGAAGGATCCACACTCACTGGACTTTTCACACAAAGGTTTGATGTGCAAAGTGATATTTCGGGGATCAAACTGTCCCCTTTATCAGACTTGGGGGGATATTTATCAAAGTGTCAACTGAAATTACTCTGGAATCCAGCGTCATAGTTGTCGCAAGATTTTAAGCCACCGTAGTTATCAAAGCGTAAAATGTTGAAATGTGTGACAAAATATACCCTCCCGCGATCTTAATCCGACGCAGTGTACCTAGTTTTCAAACCTCCACCCTTGAGGCCGCAGATGCCATAGAAATCAATGGGAGTCTGAAAACACAGAAAGCTTATGTTCAATGCTGCAAGATAATTAAGTATATTACATAATAAAAGTAAATTAGAAACTTTATTAAAATTGTATACCCTTTCTAAATCAAACAATATTATTGCTCCACATTTGGTGCACTAGTAGATATAGGGATACAAATGAAAAAATACATTACTACTTATAGATTATGTTACAACTTTGTCTCTCATTACAAAGCAAGGGGACAATATTTCTCCAAATTTCTTGCAAAGTTTTGCCCCAAACTTGCTGCACTAATAGATATAGAGATACAAATTAAAATAAATAAACAACATAATAGAGCTAACTTCCATTTTATTTTTTTGGAAAAATCTATTTGCACCATGTTTAAGTCATGTAATACAAGTCACACTCTCCACTTCCCCCCAAATTTGACGCAACAATTATGACGCAAACTCCTAAACAACCAACACACTAGTGAATTTTTCTACCACTTTTCATTGGAATATGCATAATCACATGATTTATGACATCAGTCAATCTGATTAAATTAAAATTAAATATACATTTTAAACTATCACTAACAAATCAAATTGCTCGATACTTGTGTCATTGATCACTCATCAGATCTTGTAAGTGCCATTTGTTACATTGTGTATTACACTTTGAAAGTATGTATATGTGAAATTAGTATTAAAGATAAACATTGATGCTGACATTAGGACACACAGGGGCCTATTTATCAAAGCATCAACTGAAAATACGCTGGAATTCCACTTCGTTATTGTCACGAGATTGATCCGACGTAGTTATCAAAGTGTCAAGATCGGCAAATGTTGAAATTTGTGATGTAACATACGATCCCCCGATCTCAATCTGACACAGATCAATGCGAGTTGAAAACCTATGGAATTCAAGGGGAATCGTGCTCATTAGCCCTCCTATTCGACACTATTTGAAGCTCTCATGAAGTTATCAAAAAATCTACAGTTACGCTCGCGTCTTTTCCGCCATAGAACTCAATGGGAGTCGGAAAACACAGAAAGCTTACGTTAGATGCTGCAAGAGAATGATGCATATGACATAATAAAAGTAAATTAGAAACTTTATTAAAGATGTATACACTTCAAAATTCTAACTAAATTATTGCTACACATTTGGTGCACTAGTAGATATAGGGATAAAAATGAAAAATACATTACTAATGATGGATTATAATACAAGTTTGTCTCTCATTACAAAGCAAGCAGACAATATCCAAATGTATTTAAAATTTTTGCACCAAACTTGTCACACTAATAGATATAGAGATAAAAATAAAATACAAAACATATAGCTAACTTCATTTATTTATAATTTTTCAATCTATGTGCACCATGTTTAATGTTTTCTAGACACAAAGACAAATGTTACCAGCACAAATTTTTTAAATAGCATTCCCTTTCTGTCATGTTTTGCAATGGTGATACTCTACATTATTCTTCAATTCACTATGCAAATATTTTTTAACAAAGGATAGCAAGAGAACGATAACTGTGGCATGCAAAAAACATTGGAATGATTTTAAAATGGCATTCGACTTCACACAAAGGATAGCAAGAGAATGAAAATAGTGGCATTAAAAATACATTGACATGATTTTAAAATGGCATTCGATTTTGTGCAGGTTTACCAGCTGTAATAAATGCAGCTGTAATAAATGCAGGTGTATTGTTTGTGAAACAGTGAAAATCAATAATAATTACTTATGCACAACACATGAGTATTTAGCTATGGATGAAATCTGAACTCAGATGTTCTGTGTTTGGATGGCAGCGTTGTGGAGACTTAAAAGGTCAGTAATTATATTTTTTGAAAAATAACATATTAGCACTGTTTTCATTCTGTTGCTATCCTTTGTTGGAAGTAGAATGCCATTTTAGAGTCATTTATATGTATTTTGCATGCCACTGTGTTCCTTTGTGCTTGCAAAATACATTGAAATCACTTTAAAATGGCATTTTTAATCCCACAAAGGATAGCAAGACATTTTTACTGGTTGCACAAATTATTGCATATCATAATGTTCTACATTGCATTCTCTTTCTAAGTTATTTTTGGCAATGTTAATACACCACATTGTTCTTTAATATGGTATCTTAAAAACACAGTAATCACTGACCTTTTAAGCCTCCACAATGCTGCCATTAAAACACAGAAAATCAAATTTATGATTACAATTGCTAAATACTCATGTGTTGTGCATAAATCATTAAGTTAATTGCAAAAACAATATACCTGCATTTATTACAGCATGTTGAACTCAACTGGATGATCGAATTCTATACATATTAATTTAGACACAACATTGTGCTCGTCACATGACGCAATAATACCGAAATTCTGTGAATCGTTGTGGTGCATAAATTATTCAATCAATTTGCTCGTCAAATGACGCAATAATACAGAAATTCTGAAAGTCATTTGTTATGTAATGTGTTGCACATCTTTTATTCAATTGCTGAAATTATTTACAGCTGTAGAACTTGGCATTATAAAAAGGGCTTTCAATCACTTCATTTCATTATTATTTTGAGCATGAACATACTAAATGCTTTACAGTTTGTCCTGTTCTTAAGGAGACGCAGGGAAAGGCGGGTGTTGATGGCTGCGGTTGTGTGACAACAAAGACACCAGTGGGTGCCAAGGGTGTTCCTGCCTAGGGATGGTCTCCATGCCCTCAGTGACTGAGAGGTGATCCGTAGATTTCAACTAAATAGGACCTCTATTGAGAGGCTCTATGTCGAAATCAAGGACTCTCTCGATCCACTCACTGCAAGGACTAGGGCAATCCCTGGGATGGTAAAATCGGTCCTTTATTTTTTGGCAACTGGATTATTCCAGGCTGTGAAAGGTCTAGGCATAGGTATGAGCCAGGCAACTTTCTCACATCATCTGAAGGTTGTCCTGAATGCCTTGCACCAACGCCTAGTCCATCATGTCCACTTCCCCAATACACCTGAGGAGTGGCATGCTGTCAAGCTCCAGTTCTATCATCTGGCTGGATTGCCAAGAGTATTGGGGGCCATAGACTGCACGCATGTATTGGTGCAGCCACCCAAAGGTAGAAAGGAGCCATACCGGGACAGGAAGCACAACCACTCACTGAATATGCAGGTCATCTGCAATGCCAGGTTGAGGATCATGAGTGTACGCTCTGGACTCCCTGGCTGCAACCATGATTCCTTCAGCCTCCGGAATTCTGCCATCTAACATCGCTTCCAGGAGGGACAAATGCCAGAGGGAATCCTGATAGGTAAATATCTCTTATATACTCAAATAAATGTATATTATATATTTTAATCATTCTGATTGCTAATATCAATGCTCTATTTCTTTTATGCAGGTGATTCTGGATATTCATGTCTTCCGTGGCTGTTCACACCCGTCTCCAACCCCAATGGAGTGGAAGAGGTGCGCTACAATGAGGCACACATCGCAACTAGATCAGTGATGGAGTGCACCTTTGGTGTGTTGAAGATGAGCCATTTCTGCTGCTTGGACATCTCCGGTGGGGTTCTTCAGTACGCCCCCTACAAAGTCTCCTTAATTTTTTTGATTTGCTGTATGTTGCACAACATGTATGTTGCACAACATTGTATCATAGATCTGGAGAGCTTGGATATCCACGAGTATGGGGAACATCTTCCTCCATTACAGGAGAATGATGCTAGGGGAGTCCAAGCTTGAGCAGACTATATTCAGGTGGTTTTTGGGCAATAATGTTGACAAGGCAACATACAGTATTTTTTTATTCATATTTACTTTACAGTATACTTTTTATCCAAAAGATGCTATATTTTGGATTATGTTTTTGCAAGAAATGTCATTTAAATATCTACAAAATGATATTGTATATCATTGTCTTGCCATTGATTGAAAGTGGTTAATTTTGTTGACCTTGCATTTGTTCAATGTAAAGTTTTTGAAAAACAGATGTTTATTAAAATATCTTAAAAATAAAACTTTTTTTGGTGTACACGTGACTCTGTTTATATTTTTAAAGTTATAGCAATACAATTTCTAACTGTGTTCACCTTCTATCTAGGCTTTTGCAAACTGCCCCCTTATTTCAGTTCTTTAGACAGACTTGCATTTTAGCCAATCACTGTTAACTTCAGGGTAACTTAACGTGCATGAGCTCAATGTTATCTATATGAAACACATTAACTAATGACCTCTAGTGGTTTAAATGATTTCAGAATAGAGGGAGTCTTCAAGGTCTAAGAAATTAGCATACAAACCTCCTAGGCTTAGCTTTCAACTAAGAATACAAAAAGAACAAATCACAATTGTTGATAAAAGTAAAATTATTATTTTTTTTAAATTACATTTTCTATTTAAATCTTGAAATATTTGTTTGGTACTTCACGGTTCCTTTAAATAACTTAACATTTCATCCATAACCAAAAATTTTATTTTTTCGATTGCTATCATTTGTTGAAGGAGCAGCAATGCACTACTGGTTTAGAAATTAATAATGTTTTTATATGTAACAAAAAAGAGAAATGAGCAACAAACTGTGCTCACAAAAACTAAGTTCAGGTGTGTATAGTGTGCTAAGGGAGGCTGCCACCTTCGCGGCGTGCAGTGTTATAGGATCATCAATGTATGAACACATCCAGTACAGTCCCCTAATAGAACAAGGCAAGGGATACTTTCTGTTAAATTGCACAGACTTAGAACTTATTAGCAAATAAATATTCTCTCGTAGCTGTTAGAGCAGTGGTTTTATATATATATATATATATATACACTGTGTGCAGAATTATTAGGCAAATGAGTATTTTGACCACATCATCCTCTTTATGCATGTTGTCTTACTCCAAGCTGTATAGGCTTGAAAGCCTGCTACCAATTAAGCATATTAGGTGATGTGAATCTCTGTAATGAGAAGGGGTGTGGTCTAATGACATCAACACCCTATATCAGGTGTGCATAATTATTAGGCAACTTCCTTTCCTTTGGCAAAATGGGTCAAAAGAAGGACTTGACAGGCTCAGAAAAGTAAAAAATAGTGAGATATCTTGCAGAGGGATGCAGCACTCTTAAAATTGCAAAGCTTCTGAAGCGTGATCATCGAACAATCAAGCGTTTCATTCAAAATAGTCAACAGGGTCGCAAGAAGCGTGTGGAAAAACCAAGGCGCAAAATAACTGCCCATGAACTGAGAAAAGTCAAGCGTGCAGCTGCCAAGATGCCACTTGCCACCAGTTTGGCCATATTTCAGAGCTGCAACATCACTGGAGTGCCCAAAAGCACAAGGTGTGCAATACTCAGAGACATGGCCAAGGTAAGAAAGGCTGAAAGATGACCACCACTGAACAAGACACACAAGCTGAAACATCAAGACTGGGCCAAGAAATATCTCAAGACTGATTTTTCTAAGGTTTTATGGACTAATGAAATGAGAGTGAGTCTTGATGGGCCAGATGGATGGGCCCGTGGCTGGACTGGTAAAGGGCAGAGATCTCCAGTCCGACTCAGATGCCAGCAAGGTGGAGGTGGAGTACTGGTTTGGGCTGGTATCATCAAAGATGAGCTTGTGGGCCTTTTAGGGTTGAGGATGGAGTCAAGCTCAACTCCCAGTCCTACTGCCAGTTTCTGGAAGACACCTTCTTCAAGCAGTGGTACAGGAAGAAGTCTGCATCCTTCAAGAAAAACATAATTTTCATGAAGGACAATGCTCCATCACACGCGTCCAAGTACTCCACAGCGTGGCTGGCAAGAAAGGGTATAAAAGAAGAAAATCTAATGACATGGCCTCCTTGTTCACCTAATCTGAACCCCATTGAGAACCTGTGGTCCATCATCAAATGTGAGATTTACAAGGAGGGAAAACAGTACACCTCTCTGAACAGTGTCTGGGAGGCCGTGATTGCTGCTGCACGCAATGTTGATGGTGAACAGATCAAAACACTGACAGAATCCATGGATGGCAGGCTTTTGAGTGTCCTTGCAAGGAAAGGTGGCTATATTGTCACTGATTTGTTTTTTGTTTTGTTTTTCAATGTCAGAAATGTATAATTGTGAATGTTGAGATGTTATATTGGTTTCACTGGTAAAAATAAATAATTGAAATGGGTATATATTTGTTTTTTGTTAAGTTGCCTAATAATTATGCACAGTAATAGTCACCTGCACACACAGATATCCCCCTAAAATAGCTATAACTAAAAACAAACTAAAAACTACTTCCAAAACTATTCAGCTTTGATATTAATGAGTTTTTTGGGTTCATTGAGAACATGGTTGTTGTTCAATAATAAAATTAATCCTCAAAAATACAACTTGCCTAATAATTCTGCACTCCCTGTATATATATATATACATATGATAATGCCGATGTTTGTATAGGTTAAAGGAATATTCTATTCAAAATAGAAGGGTAATGATTGTGATAGAGCATGCAATCTGAATGAACTTTCTAAATAAATCAATTAACAGTTTTCTCTGTTCTCTGTTTAAATTGTTTTAAATGTACGTTTAGATATTCTGGCCTAGATTTAGAGTTTGGCGGTAGCCGTGAAAAAACCAGCGTTAGAGGCTCCTAACGCTGGTTTTAGGCTACCGCCGGTATTTGGAGTCATTCAAAAAAGGGTCTAACGCTCACTTTTCAGCCGCGACTTTTCCATACCGCAGATCCCCTTACGTCAATTGCGTATCCTATCTTTTCAATGGGATCTTTCTAACTCCGGTATTTAGAGTCGTGGCTGAAGTGAGCGTTAGAACTCTAACGACAAAACTCCAGCCGCAGAAAAAAGTCAGGAGTTAAGAGCTTTTTGGACTAACGCCGGTTCATAAAGCTCTTAACTACTGTACTCTAAAGTACACTAACACCCATAAACTACCTATGTACCCCTAAACCGATGTCCCCCCACATCGCCGCCACTCGATTAAAATTTTAACCCCTAATCTGCCGACCGCCACCTACGGTATACTTATGTACCCCTAATCTGCTGCCCCTAACACCCCTGACCCCTGTATTATATTTATTAACCCCTAATCTGCCCCCCACAACGTCGCCGCCAACTACCTACAATAATTAACCCCTAATCTGCCGACCGCAAAGCGCCGCTACTTAAGTTATCCTCATGTACCCCTAATCTGCTGCCCCTAACACCGCCGACCCCTATATTATATTTATTAACCCCTAATCTGTCCCCCACAACGTCGCCTCCACCTGCCTACACTTATTAACCCCTAATCTGCCGAGCGGACCGCACCGCTACTATAATAAAGTTATTAACCCCTAATCCGCCTCACTAACCCTATAATAAATAGTATTAACCCCTAATCTGCCCTCCCTAACATCGCCGACACCTAACTTCAATTATTAACCCCTAATCTGCCGACCGGAGCTCACCGCTATTCTAATAAATGTATTAACCCCTAAAGCTAAGTCTAACCCTAACACTAACACCCCCCTAAATTAAATATAATTTTAATCTAACGAAATTAATTAACTCTTATTAAATAAATTATTCCTATTTAAAGCTAAATACTTACCTGTAAAATAAATCCTAATATAGCTACAATATAAATTATAATTACATTGTAGCTATTTTAGGATTAATATTTATTTTACAGGCAACTTTGTAATTATTTTAACCATGTACAATAGCTATCCTATCAGCCAACCGAAATTCGAGGGACGCCATCTTGGATGACGTCCCTTAAAGGAACCGTCATTCTTCAGTTGGACGTCGCCGGATGAAGATGGGTCCGCGGTGGAGGTCTTCAGGATGGAGCCGGTCCTCATCGGATGAAGATAGAAGATGCCGCTTGGAAGATGATGGTTGCCGGTCCGGATCTACTCTTCTTCCCGGATAGGATGAAGACTTTGGAGTCTCTTCTGGACCTCTTAATGGCGATCCATCATCCGGTGGCTGAAGAGGTCCAGAAGAGACTCCAAAGACCTGAAGATCCAATCAGAATCAATGGTATCTCACAAGGAGATGAGAAGGCGCGCTATTCTGAACAAATAAGACAAGCAATATAAATGGATCTGTGATCCCAAACATATAATGTTCCCACAAATAGTTACTCCGTCTTTATCGAGTGTTCTTACTCGGCCGACGGCTCCGGAAAAAATAATAATGACAGTCCGTATGCGTACGGTGTTCTTCTGTGTTTCTGTGTAGGCAGCTCCTCTTGTTCCCAGAGAGCAGGGGTGTAACTGTTTAGAGAAAGAGATGGAGAGGGCGCCACATAGCGTAATATTGTTTCAGAAAGAGATAATACAAAAAACAGAGAGGTAATGTGCTTACCAATAACTGTGGTACTGTGCTGTGACCAGTACTATCTCGCCTGCTAGCACTTTAATCAGTGGCTAGTACACTGTTAAATAAGATCCTTCCCGGGGCTTTTCCTTGGGATAGGGAATTGTGCTGTGAGCGTTTCTTGGTTCAGCAACTTGACTGTATTGCTCAATTAGGTTTCGATTCAAAAGAGATGCACAACTTCCAAAGTTTAAAAGAATTTTAAAAAGGCTTTATTATAACGCGTTTCTCAACCACCAAGGGTCGTTTCTTCAGATATCAAAGCGAATAAAAAATGTTACAAATTTTAACATTTTATACACATTTGTATGATTAAAAAGGAAGTTGTCACAAAAGTTGCAAACCAATGAAAAACATTACAAGATTCAACTGAAAAGCCGAAAAAAAGGGCTTGACAGGTGTTACAATTAGTGTGAGTTTGAACAGCATTAGATGGTCATGATTATTTTGAAATTAGAACAGCTGTAGACTTCAACTAGAAAAAAGTCTTGGATTTACCAACATAGCATATTTAAAAAGAAAAATGTATAACCACAATTTGAAGGCTTCAATTTAAAATAATTACAGTGAACATGAATTGTTTTGAAAAATTGTACACAAAAAATTGCACACAATATATATAAAATAAAGGCCATTGTATAATAAATTATAAATAATGGTAAGCCTAAATGCTGTGTTGCATATTAAAGGGACATTTGCAACAAGCAATGCAAAAGGTGTATATCAGCGCTTTGTGAACTTAGGTTCAGGATGATAATGCTGAATGCAAACTTGTATGTAAATAGTGCAGATATATAAAATATAATATAACTAAAATCTATGTATTGATTAATGCGAGGAAGAAGTTAACAAAGTAACCCACAGGCATCTTTCAATAAATGCTAACGAAGTAACCCATGGACATCTTTTATTAAGTGCTATTTGTTGTTGTGCATAATGCCTAAAACTTGTCTAATTTCTGGGCTGACAATTATGGAAAGAACTATGATATATTCTTGCGTGTCATATCGCTTTAAACTTTGTTGAGTATATGTTAGATACCTTTTCATGTAATCTATTGCTATGGTGTATTGTCGGTTATGACCTCAATACCTGTAAGGTGAAATGGCATTCAAATAGTTGAACGAAAATGTTTATAATTGTTATCATTCTTTGTTATTTGAATTTGACTTATGATAGTATTCTAGTGCAGTATCAAAATTGTGAATTTGTGCAAATTTTTGATTTCTGTGATTATATTAGAAAGGTAATGTGAGAGATAGGTAGATACATGAAAAGGTATCTAACATATACTCAACAAAGTTTAAAGCGATATGACACGCAAGAATATATCATAGTTCTTTCCATAATTGTCAGCCCAGAAATTAGACAAGTTTTAGGCATTATGCACAACAACAAATGGCACTTAATAAAAGATGTCCATGGGTTACTTCGTTAGCATTTATTGAAAGATGCCTATGGGTTACTTTGTTAACTTCTTCCTCGCATTAATCAATACATAGATTTTAGTTATATTATATTTTATATATCTGCACTATTTACATACAAGTTTGCATTCAGCATTATCATCCTGAACCTAAGTTCACAAAACGCTGATATACACCTTTTGCATTGCTTGTTGCAAATGTCCCTTTAATATGCAACACAGCATTTAGGCTTACCATTATTTATAATTTATTATACAATGGCTTATATTTTATATATATTGTGTGCAATTTTTTGTGTACAATTTTTCAAAACTATTCATGTTCACTGTAATTATTTTAAATTGAAGCCTTCAAATTGTGGTTATACATTTTTCTTTTTAAATATGCTATGTTGGTAAATCCAAGACTTTTTTCTAGTTGAAGTCTACAGCTGTTCTAATTTCAAAATAATCATGACCATCTAATGCTGTTCAAACTCACACTAATTGTAACACCTGTCAAGCCCTTTTTTTCGGCTTTTCAGTTGAATCTTGTAATGTTTTTCATTGGTTTGCAACTTTTGTGACAACTTCCTTTTTAATCATACAAATGTGTATAAAATGTTAAAATTTGTAACATTTTTTATTCGCTTTGATATCTGAAGAAACGACCCTTGGTGGTTGAGAAACGCGTTATAATAAAGCCTTTTTAAAATTCTTTTAAACTTTGGAAGTTGTGCATCTCTTTTGAATCGAAACCTAATTGAGCAATACAGTCAAGTTGCTGAACCAAGAAACGCTCACAGCACAATTCCCTATCCCAAGGAAAAGCCCCGGGAAGGATCTTATTTAACAGTGTACTAGCCACTGATTAAAGTGCTAGCAGGCGAGATAGTACTGGTCACAGCACAGTACCACAGTTATTGGTAAGCACATTACCTCTCTGTTTTTTGTATTATCTCTTTCTGAAACAATATTACGCTATGTGGCGCCCTCTCCATCTCTTTCTCCAATCAGAATCAAGTTCAATCCGATTGGCTGATCCAATCAGCCAATCAGATTGAGCTTGCATTCTATTGGCTGTTCCGATCAGCCAATAGAATGCGAGCTCAATCTGATTGGCTGATTGGATCAGCCAATCGGATTGATCTTGATTCTGATTGGCTGATTCCATCAGCCAATCAGAATATTCCTACCTTAATTCCGATTGGCTGATAGAATCCTATCAGCCAATCGGAATTCGAGGTACGCCATCTTGGATGACGTCCCTTAAAGGAACCGTCATTCTTCAGTTGGACGTCGCCGGATGAAGATGGGTCCGTGGTGGAGGTCTTCAGGATGGAGCCGGTCCTCATCGGATGAAGATAGAAGATGCCACTTGGAAGATGATGGTTGCCGGTCCGGATCTACTCTTCTTCCCGGATAGGATGAAGACTTTGGAGCCTCTTCTGGACCTCTTCAGCCACCGGATGATGGATCGCCAGCCCCCGCTTGGGTTGGATGAAGATTTTGGAGCCAGGACGGATCGGTGATACCTGGTGAGGTGAAGACAAGGTAGGATGATCTTCAGGGGCTTAGTGTTAGGTTTATTTAAGGGGGGTTTGGGTTAGATTAGGGGTATGTGGGTGGTGGGTTGTAATGTTGGGGGGGGGTATTGTATGTTTTTTTTTACAGGCAAAAGAGCTGAACTTCTTGGGGCATGCCCCGCAAAGGGCCCTGTTCAGGGCTGGTAAGGTAAAAGAGCTTTGAACTTTAGTAATTTAGAATAGGGTAGGGCATTTTTTATTTTGGGGGTCTTTGTTATTTTATTAGGGGGCTTAGAGTAGGTGTAATTAGTTTAAAATTGTTGTAATATTTTTCTTATGTTTGTAAATATTTTTTATTTTTTGTAACTTAGTTCTTTTTTATTTTTTGTACTTTAGTTAGTTTATTTCATTGTAGTTATTTGTAGATATTGTATTTAATTAATTTATTGATAGTGTAGTGTTAGGTTTAATTGTAGGTAATTGTAGGTATTTTATTTAATTAATTTAATGATAGTATAGTGTTAGGTTTAATTGTAACTTAGGTTAGGATTTATTTTACAGGTAATTTTGTAATTATTTTAACTAGGTAACTATTAAATAGTTCTTAACTATTTAATAGCTATTGTACATGGTTAAAATAATTACAAAGTTGCCTGTAAAATAAATATTAATCCTAAAATAGCTACAATGTAATTATAATTTACATTGTAGCTATATTAGGATTTATTTTACAGGTAAGTATTTAGCTTTAAATAGGAATAATTTATTTAATAAGAGTTAATTTATTTCGTTAGAATAAAATTATATTTAACTTAGGGGGGTGTTAGTGTTAGGGTTAGACTTAGCTTTAGGGGTTAATACATTTATTAGAATAGCGGTGAGCTCCGGTCGGCAGATTAGGGGTTAATAATTTAAGTTAGGTGTCGGCGATGTTAGGGAGGGCAGATTAGGGGTTAATACTATTTATTATAGGGTTAGTGAGGCGGATTAGGGGTTAATAACTTTATTATAGTAGCGGTGCGGTCCGCTCGGCAGATTAGGGGTTAATAAGTGTAGGCAGGTGGAGGCGACGTTGTGGGGGGCAGATTAGGGGTTAATAAATATAATATAGGGGTCGGCGGTGTTAGGGGCAGCAGATTAGGGGTACATAAGGATAATGTAAGTAGCGGCGGTTTACGGAGCGGCAGATTAGGGGTTAAAAATAATATGCAGGGGTCAGCGATAGCGGGGGCGGCAGAATAGGGGTTAATAAGTGTAAGGTTAGGGGTGTTTAGACTCGGGGTACATGTTAGGGTGTTAGGTGCAGACGTAGGAAGTGTTTCCCCTAGCAAACAATGGGGCTGTGTTAGGAGCTGAACGTGGCTTTTTTGCAGGTGTTAGGTTTTTTTTCAGCTCAAACAGCCCCATTGTTTTCTATGGGGGAATCGTGCACAAGCACGTTTTTGAGGCTGGCCGCGTCCGTAAGCAACTCTGGTATCGAGAGTTGCAGTTGCGTTAAAAATGTTCTACGCTCCTTTTTTGGAGCCTAACGCAGCCATTCTGTGGACTCTCAATACCAGAGTTATTTTAGAGGTGCGGCCAGAAAAAAGCCAGCGTTAGCTACGCGGGTCGTTACCGACAAAACTCTAAATCTAGCCGTCTGTGTTTTGTTAAGCACATAGGTAGCACTTGATGATTGGTGTTGAAATGTAGAAAAAAAATAATCAAGTAATACACAGGTGATGATCCAAACCTGTGATTATGTCAACAATCAATCGGCTAGATTACGAGTTTTGCGTTATACTGAAATTGTATTTAATTGTAGTGTAGTGTTAGGTGTTAGTGTAACTTAGGTTAGGTTTTATTTTACAGGTAAATGTGTATTTATTTTAGCTAGGTAGTTATTAAATAGTTAATAACTATTTAATAACTATTCTACCTAGTTAAAATAAATACAAACTTGCCTGTAAAATAAAAAATAAAGATAGATACAATGTAACTATTAGTTATATTGTAGCTATTTTAAGGTTTATTTTATAGGTAAGTATTTAGTTTTAAATAGGAATAATTTAGGTAATGATAGGAATTTTATTTAGATTTATTTAAATTATATTTAAGTTAGTTGGTGTTAGGGTTAGGGTTAGACTTAGGTTTAGGGGTTAATAAATTTAGAATAGTGGCGGCGACGTTGGGGACGGCAGATTAGGGGTTAATAAATGTAGGTAGGTTGTGACGACATTGGGGGAGGGAGATTAGGGTTTAATAAGTATAATGTAGGTGGCGCCGACGTCTGGAGCGGCAGATTAGGGGTTAATAAATGTAGGTAGGTGGCAACAATGTTAGGGGCGGCAGATTAGGGGTTAATAATATTTAACTAGTGTTTGTGAGGAGGGAGTGCAGCGGTTTAGGGGTTAATATGTTTATTATAGTGGCGGCAATGTCCGGAGCGGAAGATTAGGGGTTAATAAGTATAATGTAGGTGGCGGCGATGTCGGGGGCGGCAGATTAGGGGTTAATAAGTGTAAGATTAGGGGTGTTTAGACTCGGGGTTCATATTAGGGTGTTAGGTGTAAACATAAATTTTGTTTCCCCATAGGAATCAATGGGGCTGCATTACTGAGCTAAACACTACTTTTTTGCAGGTGTTAGACTTTTTCTCAGCCGGCTCTCCCCATTGATGTCTATGGGGAAATCGTGCACGAGCACGTACAACCAGCTCACCGCTGACTTAAGCAGCACTGGTATTGGAGTGCGGTATGGAGCACAATTTTGCTCTACGCTCACTTCTTGCCTTTTAACGCCGGGTTTATAAAAATCTGTAATACCAGCGCTGTAGGTAAGTGAGCTGTTACAATAATGTGCAAGTTAACACCGCACCCCTCATACTGCAAAACCCATTATCTAGCCGAATGTAATTTAACATTCATGTTTAAGACTGTGATATTCTTCAGTAATAACATTTTAAGTTTAAAATTATGGCATTGACTGTCCCGCTAATGTGAGCACACATAACATTAATGTTTGATCGTGTTTTTGTTACCTGAGGAGATCGAAAAAAACAAATGTGTATATACAGAATTAACAATCAATTTACAATCATACGAGTAAGAGCATTTTAAATAAACAAAATCTAACATTAAAAAATAAACCTGTGGTTAGACCAATGCTTGCTCCATCAGGGGTGCTGCACATGGAGCACAATTTTGCTCTACGCTCACTTCTTGCCTTTTAACGCCGGGTTTGTAAAAACCTGTAATACCAGCGCTGCAGGTAAGTGAGCGATGAGAAAAAACTGCTCGTTAGCACCGCACAGCTCCTAATGCAACTCGTGATCTGGCCGTATGTTTGCAGTATTTCACATTAAAAATATTTTTTTAGACAGGTTCATTCAGGGTGCAGGTTAATGTAATGGATTGTATTTTTAGAATTAAAATGTTTGTATGTTTTTTCCACAACAATGTTGTATATAATATAGGCCTTGTCACATATTCCTCATACTAACAATGATTTGTAAAATAGAAGAAAGAGTGGGGATTATCCCCTTGACCAATACTTGTTATTATATTCTTTTAATATTTTTACTTTTAATTTCAATTTTTGTTTTCAGTCTTTTAATAAAAATGTTTTTTACTATAACACAAGTATAGTGGTTTCTACCTTACCTCTCATTTCCCAATATTGGGCTGTTTGTGCATTTATCCTGTTTTTGGACCATATCATTGGTAACACCTGGAGTGGGTGAGCTGATACGCCCGAACCTAAAATTATCAGTCTGCATCTACCAGCACATAGGTGTGCTATTGGACATTGTGACTACCCATTTGGCATAATTATCTCCATTGTTCCATCTCTTTGGTTGATCTGCACATGTGGTTTCCTTTGTTGTCTTGACTCTCCATTACAGACACACCTGGTGGGGATATCCTGGACATCCATCCTCAACGAAGCGGCAGAAGTCCTCATCGAAGCCGGCAGAAATCTTCATCCAAGCGGGCCGACGTCTTCATCCAACCGGGCAGAAGTCTTCATCCAGACAGCATCTTCTATCTTCATCCATCCGGCGCGGAGCGGCTCCATCTTCAAGACATCCAACGTGGATCTTTGGGGGTTAGGCTTTTTTAAGGGTTTATTGAGTGGGTTTTAATTTTAGATTAGGCTTTGGGCTTTTGAAAAAGAGCTAAATGCCCTTTTAAGGGCAATGACCATACAAATGCCCTTTTCAGGGCAATGGGGAGCTTAGGTTTTTTAGATTAGATTTTTATTTGGGGGGCTGGTTGTATGGGTGGTGGGTTTTACTGTTAGGGGGTATTTGTATTTTTATTTACAGGCAAAATAGCTGATTTCTTTGGAGCAATGTCCCGCAAAAGGCCCTTTTAAGGACCATTGGTAGTTTATTGTAGGCTAGGGTTTTTTATTTTGGGGGGGGGCTTTTTTTATTTTCATAGGGCTCTTAGATTAGGTGTAATTAGTTTAAATATTTGATAATCTATTTTTTATTTTTTTTAACTTAGTGTTTATTTTTTTTGCAACTTAGTGTTTGTTATTTTGTGTAACTTAGTTGTTAGTTTTTTGTAACTTTGTAATTTTTAATAGTAGATTTAAATTATTTGAGTAGGGTTAGGTTTTAAAATATATAATATAGTTCATTTAATTTGTAGTTTAATGTAATTTTAGTATAACAGTTAGGGTAGGTTAATTATTAGTTTAATATAGTTTAATGTAATTTTAGTATAACAGTTAGGGTAGATTAATTAATAGTTTCATATAGTTTAATGTAATTTTAGTACAGTATAATAGTTAGGGTAGATTAATTATTAGTTTAATATAGTTTAATTTAAATCTAAAGGTAAGTTTTAATTTATTATAAGATAGGGATGAGTTAATATTTAATGTAAAGTTAAGGGGTTGTTAGGTTTAGGGGTTAATAGCTTAATTTAGCTTATGGCGATGTGGGGGGCTGGAAGTTTAGGGGTTAAAAGGTTTAGTAAGTGGTACTGATTTGGGAGGCCAGGGGTTTAGGTGTTAATAAATATATTTAGTTGCGGTGGGCTCCGGGAGCGGTGGGATAGGGGTTAATACTTTTATGTAGGTGGCGGTGGTGTCGGGCGGCAGATTAGGGGTTAATAAGTATAATGTAGGTGGCGGCGGTGGCGGGGAGCGGCGGAATAGGGGTTAATAACATTATGTAGGTGGCGGCGGTGGCGGGCGGCGGGATAGGGGTTAATAAGTATAATGTGGTGGCGGCAGTGTAGGGGGTCGCAGATTAGGGGTGTTTAGACTCGGGGTACATGTTAGGGTGTTAGGTGTAAACGTAACTTTTATTCTCCCATAGGAATCAATGGGATATCGGGCAGCAGCGAACATGAGCTTTCGCTGCTTTCAGAGTCCCATTGATTACTATGGCATCCGCCGCCTCCAGGGCGTTGGATTTAAAAGCAGGTACACTGGGCCAGAATAGTGGCAAGCGTACCTTTTAGATATTTGATAACTAGCAAAAGTAGTCAGATAGTGCAGAATTTGCATTCAGAACATCTGCAATGATGTAAGCATCGATCTGTGTCGGACTGAGACCTGTTGATCGTAGGTTACGTCACAAATTTCAACTTTTGCCAGTCTGTAGGCTTTGATAAATAAGGGGAATCAGGTTCTCCACAATTACGCTGCGGAATTCCAGCGTATTTGCGGTTGACGGCTTGATAAATAGGTCTTATAGTGTATGCACCCTCTCTTATCTTTGATATTTTTAACAATGATTTGTGTTTGTGCTTCATCTCTGACAGACGACCAGGTACCGGGGGAGGATCCTGCCCAAGCCTTCTCGCCGGTGCTGCCAATTGAGGAGGTGGCTGCAGTAGAATGTAAGAAAAATTAATATTAGGTTTTAACAATTGTATCTTAATAATATATTTGTAGAACATATTTTATTTTGTCTTTTTATAGATCGCGATCAGGGGACACAAACAGAGCCCTTCTACTGGCGAAGGGGTTACAAATTGTCACCACAGCAGCGCGGGGCCTACAGGAGGCCATGCAATATATTTTATAAAATATTTTATTTCTTTAAAAAAAAAAAAAGTTCAATAGTTTTATAATAAATATATATTTAATCCAAATTATAGTGTAGCTGTATTCATTTAAATATTATTTTGAAGTGACAGATAGTGCGTGCACTTTTAAGCAACTTTCTATTTACTCCTATTATCAACATTTCTTCATTCTATTTGTATCTTTATTTGAAAATCAAGAATGTAAGTTTAGAAGCAGGCCCATTTTTGAAGAACAACCTGGGTTGACCTTGCTGATTGGACAGCAACAAACAAGTGCTGTCCAGGGTGATGAAACTAAATTTGTCTGGCTCCTTAGCTTAGATGCCTTCTTTTTCAAATAAACATATTAATAGAACATAGAAAAAAATGATAATAGGAGTAAGTTAGAAAGTTGCTTAAAATTGAATGCTCTATCTGAATCCTGAAAGTCAACAATCGTGTTTAGTGTCCCTTTAATAAAAGTTCAAGGGCTATATCTTCATAATAATATTTCTGATATGATTTTGTTGTCCCTTTAAGTTCAGAAATAACATTCGGCTAGATTACGAGTTTTGCGTTATGAGCTGTGCGGTGCTAACGTGCAGTTTTTTCTCACCACTCACTTTCCTACAGCGCTGGTATTACAGGTTATTACAAACCCAGTGTTAACAGGCAAGAAGTGAGCGTAGAGCAAATTTACGCTTCACACTGCACTCCAATACCAGCGCTGCTTAAGTCAGTGGGGAGCTGGTTGTACGTGCTTGTGCACGATTTTCCCATAGACATCAATGGGGAGAGCCGGCTGTGAAAAAGTCTAACACCTGCAAAAAAGCAGCGTAAAACTCAGTAACGCAGCCCCATTGATTCCTATGGGGAAACTAAACTTATGTTTACACCTAACACCCTAACATGAACCCATTGCACTGAAAAGGGAATTTAGCTCTATTGCAGCCCAAAGCCCTAACCTAAAAAATAAACCCACCCAATACACCCTTAAAAAATCCTAACACTAACCTCCGAAGATTCACTTACCGGGAAAAGTCTTCATCCAAGCGGCAAGATGTCCTCAACGAAGCCGGCAGAAGTGGTCCTCCAGATGGGCAGAAGTCTTCATCCAGACGGCATCTTCTATCTTTATCCTTCCGATGCGGAGCAGCTCCATCGTCAAGACATTCCGCGTGGAGCATCCTCTTCAATCGACGGCTTCTTCGGAATGAATGTTTCTTTAAGTGACGTCATCCAAGATGGCGTCCCTTAAATTCCGATTGGCTGATAGAATTCTATCAGCCAATCGGAATTAAGGTAGAAAAAATCCTATTGGCTGATGCAATCAGCCAATAGGATTGAGCTCACATTCTATCAGCCAATAGGAATCTAAGGGACGCCATCTTGGATGATGTCACTTAAAGGTACATTCATTCCAAAGAAGCCGTCGATTGAAGAAGATGCTCCGCTCCGCGTCGGAAGGATGAAGATAGAAGATGCCATCTGAATGAAGACTTCTGCCCATCTGAATGACCACTTTTGCCTGTCTGGAGGACCACTTCTGCCGGCTTCGTTGAGGACATCTTGCCGCTTGGATGAAGACTTCTCCTGGTAAGTGAATCTTCAGGGATTAGTGTTAGGATTTTTTAAGGGTGTATTGGGTGGGTTTATTTTTTAGGTCAGGGCTTTGGGCTGCAATAGAGCTAAATGCCCTTTTAAGGGCAATGCCCATCCAAATGCCCTTTTCAGGGCAATGGGGAGCTTAGTTTTTTTTTTAGTTAGGTTTAAATTTGGTGGGTTTGGTTGTGTGGGTGGTGGGTTTTACTGTTGGGGGGGTTGTTTGTATTTTTTTTTTTTACAGGTAAAAGAGCTGATTTCTTTAAACAACTTTCTAATTTACTCCTATTATCAAATGTTCTTCATTCTGTTGCTATCTTTATTTGAAAAGCAAGAATGTAAGTTTAGAAGCCGGTCCATGTTTGGTTCACAACCTAGATTGTCCTTGCTGAGTGGTGGATAAATGCTGTCCATTGTCCTGAAACAAAAATTGTCTGGCTCCTTAGCTTAGATTCCTTCTTTTTCAAATAAAGATAGCAAGTGGTCAATTAATTGTGCTCAAGCACAAACCACTGTAAAATGCAGTGATTTTTAAGACCCAAAATAAAATATTATTATTAATAGTATAGCACAGAACTACTTGTAGAATGTCTCTGTTTGTGCACTATCAGCATAGCGCACCCTCAGGTTAGTGGTCAAACAATATCCAACATGAATTTTATTACCATAGAAGTCTAGTATGTGAGGAATTTAGTGTACCTGCTCTATGCAACATACAGATGTTAGGGAGTCATAGATTATTGCTTCATTGATAAAAAAATACATTTTGACTTCTAATATGGGGACTATTGATTGTGCATGAGAGATGTTAATGCTCAACAGTGCTAATATTTTCAAGCTCCACTTGTAATCTATGCCTTTATGTGCAGCAAATTCATTACCTTCTTGTCAATTTAAATTATTAGAAATATTATTTATACTAATCATAATTATACCTATATATCTATTGTTATGGAATGTTGAACAATCTGCCATCAATTTACAAAATGTTTAAATTATATGATAAACATACAGGAAATATTTGGTAACTGAAAGTGGGAATTAACATACTTGCCTACAAGTGATGACAGAATAGTTTGTAACATTAAGAGTAAGGGAAGTTAGTAACTGCAAGAGGTACAGTCTTGCATAATATGTGAACTAACAGCTTAAATAAAATGGGGAAAGAGGACTAAAATAAGCAAGTATTTTGGATAAATATAAAAATAAAAGCAGGAAAAAAAATTATAATTTGCACAATATGTTTACAGTCACCTAGATTACAAGTTTTGCGTTCCGGTTTTAACGCTAATATTGTGAGTCTTGTCGGTATAACTGTACCGCAAGTATTTTAGCCTGTAATGCAATGTCAGTACTGCAATTTAAAAAATGACGTTTTTGCGTGGGATTTCCATAGCGCTGCCATTAAAAGTTGTGTGGTGAGGCTAATATGCTTGCATTCCATATCGACACGATCTGTTTTACAATCTGAGACCAGTAGTTATGAGTTTTGCGCAACAAAACTGCTACACAAAACTCATAACTAATGTGTTACAAAGTACACTAACAACCATATACTACCTATTAACCCCTAAACCGAGGCCCTCCTGCATCGCAAACACTATATTAAACTTAATAACCTCTAATCTGCTGCTCCCAATATCGCCGGCACTAATAAAATTTATTAACCCCTATTCTGCCGCTCTCCGACATCGCCACCACTATAATAAAGTTATTAAGCCTTATTCCCCCGCACCCCAACATCGCCCACACTATAATAAAGATATTAACCCCTATTCAGCCGTTTCCCTACATTGCCGCCACTAAATAATGTTATTAACCCCTAAACCTCTGGCCTCCCACATCACCGCCACTAAATAAACCTATTAACCCCTAAACCAACAGCTCCCCACATGGCAAAAAACTAAATTATAGTATTAACCCCTTAACCTAACAACCCCCTAACTTTATATTAAAATTACAATATCCCTATCTTAAAATAAATAAAAACTTACCTGTGAAATTAAATAAACCTAAATTTAAATTATATATTAAACTAACATTGCTAGTATACTACAAATTAAATAAACAAAATTACACTTTAAAAAAACCTAACACTACTAAATTAATTCAAATCTACAATTACAAAAAATAAAAAATAAAAATTACAAAAAATAACAAACACTAAATTATGAAAAATAAAAAACGAAATTATCCAAAATAAAAACAATTACACCTAATCTAATAGCCCTATAAAAAATAAAAAAGCCACCCCAAAATAAAAAAAAAACCCTAGACTACAATAAACTACCAATAGGGCATTGCCCTAAAGAAATCAGCTCTTTTCCCAGAAAAAAAATACAAAGACCCCCCCCCCCAACAGTAAAACCCACCACCCAACCAACCACCCAAAATAAAAAACCTAACTCTAACAAAAACCTAAGCTACCCATTTTCCTGAAAAGGGCATTTGTATGGCATTGCCCTTAAAAGGGCATTCAGCTCTTTTTTCATTGCCCTGAAAAAGGCATTTAGCTCTTTTAAGATAGCCCAAACCCTAATCTAAAAAAAAGACCCACCCCAAAAAAGTTAAAAAAAATCTAACACTAACCCCCGAAGATCCACTTACAGTTTTTGAAGTCCTGACATCCAGGCAGCGAGAAGTCTTTATCCAGACGGCAAGGTCTTCATCCAGGCGGCAAGGTCTTCATCCATCCAGGTGGCGTCTTCTATCTTCATCCAGGCGGCATCTTCTATTTTCATCCCTGTGGCGTGGAGCGGGTCCATCCTTCAAGAGATCTGGCGCGGAGTGTCCTCTTCATACGGTCGCCGCCGTACACTGAATCTTCAATGCAAGGGAGCTGTTTCAAAATTACTTCCCTTGCATTCCTATTGCATTCTTGAAATTCAAATCAGCCAATAGGATGAGAGCTACTGAAATCCTATTGGCTGTTCAAATCAGCCAATAGGATGAGAGCTACTGAAATTCTATTGAATGATTTCAGTAGCTCTCATCCTATTGGCTGATTTGAATTTTACAAATCAAATCAGCCAATAGGAATGCAAGGGACGCTATTTTGAAACAGCTCCCTTGCATTGAAGAGTCAGTGTACGGCAGTGACCGTATGAAGAGGATGTTCCGCGCCGGATGTCTTGAAGGATGGACCCGCTCCGCGCTGCTGGGAAGAAGATAGAAGATGCCGCCAGGATGAAGATAGAAGATGCCGCCTGGATAGATGAAGACCTCGTCACCTGGATGAAGATTTCTCGCCCCCTTGATGTCCAGACTTCAAAAACTGTAAGTGGATCGTCGGGGATAAGTGTTAGGTTTTTTAAAACTTTTTTGGGGTGTTTTTTTTTTAAGATTAGGGTTTGGGCTATCGTAAAATAGTTAAATGCCCTTTTCAGGGCAATGAAAAAGAGCTGAATGCCCTTTTAGGGCAATGCCCATACAAATGCCCTTTTCAGGGCAATGGGTAGCTTAGTTTTTTGTTAGAGTTAGGTTTTTTATTTTGGGGGTTGGTTGGATGGTGGGTTTTACTGTTGGGGGTCTTTGTATTTTTTAAGGGAACAGAGCTCATTTCTTTAGGGCAATGCCCTACCAAAGGCCCTTTTAAGGGCTATTGGTAGTTATTGTAGGCTAGGGTTTTTTATTTTGGGGGGGATTTTTTATTTTATAGGGCTATGAGATTAGGTGTAATTGTTTTTATTTTGGATAATTTAGTTTGTTATTTTTCGTAATTTAGTGTTTTTTATTTTTTGTAATTTAGTGTTTTTTATTTTTTGTAATTGTAGATTTAAAATATTTTAGTAGTGTTAGGTTTTTTTAATATGTAATTTAGTTTATTTAATTTGTAGTTATTTTAATTTTAGTATAATAGTAATGTTAGTTTAATATATAGTTTAAACTTAGTTTTTTTTTAATTTCACAGGTAAGTTTTTGTAAGATATTGTAATTTTAATTTAAAGTTAGGGGGTTGTTAGGTTTAGGGGTTAATAGTTTAATTTAGTTTGATGCGATGTGGGGGGCTGTCGGTTTAGGGGTTAATAGGTTTATTTAGTGGCGGTGATGTGGGAGGTTCAAAGAGAGACGATCCCAGCTGCGTTAAAACAATCCTTTATTCTTTATTCGTTTTAAAAAATGGAGATACACAGCAAACAAGGTGGAAGGTGCTGAGGGCACAGCACTGTATGGCTTACATGTTTCGGAAATGATCCGTAGTCATAGCCTACAGTGTTGAGCCCCACACCTGTTTAAAAGAGATTCAAACAAATGTGATTCGCTAAAAAGGAAACCCGCCCTCAGACTAAACCTGAGCACACCTGTTTAATACATTAATGCCTAAGAGTAATATAGCACGTACATACAATATGAAAGGAATAGACTGATTACTATGTGTATAATGAATAAAACTGTGTCAGTGATACAAAACGGACAATAACATGACGTTCAAGCAAAAATATATATACATATACACTCTTAATAGGCATACAAAAAGGAAGCATTTATGAAAAACCTAAGTTAAATTGATATGAGGGAGCAGAACACTGCGCACATCTAATTAAAGGGGCAGATTTCCACTGGGGTCCTTGCACAAATATAGACCAATCTCTATTTCCAGTGTGCAAAAGCATTCTATGTCCACAATGCAAGCAATGAGAACAATAAAACAATAAAAACAGAGTAATATATGAAGAGGTATATTGATTAAGATACTACACATACATCCACTTTGTTTAAGTATAGTAGTTATTTAAATAAATGCTAAATTTCACCTAGAGTAGAAGCTTAGGGTATTGTTCTATGCTGCTATAATAAATGGCCTGGGCTAGATTTGGCTTTAAAGCCGCCCTGCTAAGTGTAGCTTACTAATACTATGTATATAAGAAACATAGTAAAAAGCCCTATGCATAGTAGTGATCTCTGAGGGTGTAATATGTAACCCTAAAAAGCTAAATATGGAAATATAAAATAAAATAAAATAAAATAAAATGTTACGTGAGTAGAAGTCAAATTATTAAATGTAAACAAAAATAAATGAAGAAAAAATATAACTAAAAATAAAAATGAATATAAGGGATATTGATGTTTAGGAAATAGTTTGCTATTCTGCATACAGGTAACAATTAATCATATTATAACTCTGTGCATGCATGGACAAATATACAAGTGTGTGCTGATTGGTACCAATGATATGCATAAGAGCAAACATATAGATATTCCAAACTTAGTATGTGGGGTATATTATCATGAGGTCAGGTAAGAGATGTGAGAGGTCATAATGATGGTAATAATGAAACTACAAGGGGATAAATATGGAAGAGGAAGGCAACTAAACAGTGATGAGATCAATTAATAAAACAAATGGGGCTATATATAATATAGCAAACACAGCGATAAATCTCTCGAACTGTTATAATTACTCCCAGAGATTTAAGACATCGTATCTGGAATTTAATCCATCTGGCACCCGGGTGCCCATTGTGAAAATCCAGAAAGCTTCACGTCTGGCGAGAAGTATGTCAACATCTCCTCCTCTGGTAGGTCTATTGACCTTCTCAATAGCACACCAGGTAAAGCCCTGAAGATTATTATCATGAAAAACCCCAAAGTGTTGAACTATAGGGGTTGATGCTCTTTTAGTGTTAAATGAAGACAAATGTTCTCTGATCCTAGTATTTAGGTCACGTGAGGTGAGTCCTATATACTGGATCTTGCACAAAGTGCACTCAATCAAGTAAACCACTGACTCCATCTTACAATTCATGCAAGATCTGATCTGATATTGTTTTTTTGTTTTTTCACTAGTAAATCCTTTTGTGATGTTCACAAACTCACAAGGTTTACACTTTCGATGCCCACACTTGTACATGCCAGTGTGTTTAAGCCAGGAGCTTTGTTTGGGTTTGTCAGACTCAAGAAGTGTAGGTGAGAGGATAGAGCCTGGAGTAGGACTCTTTCTATATGCACATCTTAATCCTGTTTTCACAGGGGGGTAGTTATCAAGCCGTCAACCTCAAATACGCTGGAATTCCGCAGCGTATTTGTGGCGAGGCTGATTCGCCTTAGTTATCAAAGGCTAGAGACCGGCAAAAGTAGAATTTTGTGACGTAAGCTTCGATCCGCTGGACTCAGTCCGACACAGATCGATTCTTACGTCACTCCAGATGTTCCGCACACAAGTGCGGCACAATCTGACTACTTTTGCTAGTTATCAAAAAACTAGCAGGTACGCTCGGCACTTTTACGGCCCAGCGTACCTGGTTTTCAAACCGCCACCCTGGAGGCGGCGGATCCCATAGGAATCAATGGGAGTCTGACCATAGCGAAAGTACAAGTTCGCTGCTGCCCGACATCCCATTGATTCCTATGGGAGATGTCTGCACCTAACACCCTAACATGTACCCCGAGTCTAAACACCCCTAATCTGACCCCCCTACACTGCCGCAACTAAATAAAATGATTAACCCCTAAACCGCCGCTCCCGGAGCCCACCGCAAGCTACTCTATACCTATTAACCCCTAAACCGCCGCTCCAGGAGCCCACCGCCACCTAGATGATACCTAGTAACCCCTTATCCTGCCCCCCCTATAATAAAGTTATTAACCCCTATCCTGCCGATCCCGCACCTCGCCGCAAATAAATAAATAGTTTAACCCCTAAACCATCGCTCCCTGACCCTGCCGCAACCTATATTAAATTTATTAACCCCTAATCTGCCCCCCCCTACACCGTCGTCACCTATAATACATTTATTAACCCCTATCCTGCCCCCCACTACACCGCCGCCACTGTAATAAATTTATTAACCCCTAAACCTAAGTCTAACACTAACCCTAACACCCCCCTAACTTAAAATATTAATTAAATAAATCTAAATCATATTTCTATTATGAACTAAATTAATCCTATTTAAAACTAAATACTTACCTTTAAAATAAACCCTAATATAGCTACAATATAAATAATAATTATATTGTAGCTATCTTAGGATTTATTTTTATTTTACAGGTACCTTTCAATTTATTTTAACTAGGTACAATAGCTATTAAATAGTTATTAACTATTTAATAGCTACCTAGCTAAAATAAAGAGAAATTTACCTGTAAAATAAAAACTAACCTAAGTTACAATTACACCTAACACTACACTATACTTAAATAAATTATTCCTATTTAAAACTAAATACTTACCTGTAAAATAAACCCTAAGATAGCTACAATATAATTAATAATTACATTGTAGCAACTTAGGATTTATATTTATTTTACAGGTAACTTTGTATTTATTTTAGCTAGTTAGAATAGTTATTAAATAGTTATTAACTATTAAATAACTACCTAGCTAAAAGAAATACAAAATTACCTGTAAAATAAATCCTAACCTAAGTTACAATTAAACCTAACACTACACTATCATTAAATAAATTAAATAAACTACCTACAAATAACTACAATTAAATACAATTACATAAACTAACTAAAGTACAAAAAATAAAAAAAGCTAAGTTACAAAAAATAAAAAAAATAAGTTACAAACATTTAAAAAAATATTACAACAATTTTAAGCTACTTACACCTAATCTAAGCCCCCTAATAAAATAACAAACCCCCCCAAAATAAAAAAATGCCCTACCCTATTCTACATTAAAAAAGTTCAAAGCTCTTTTACCTTACCAGCCCTTAAAAGGGCCTAAATAGTTAACTCTTTCTCTCTCTTTTCCCTTTTATTTTTCTGTCAACCATCTCCACTGTTTGTTAATCTATCAGAAAATCATTCCAACTAATGTAGGCTATTTGGGCATGAACGACATGACCTATATTTGCAATCTACATAGGTAGATTTTTATGTTATGGTAAATTTAAGGCTATAGCTGTATTCCTTAAGTAAGGTCATGATAGGAGGTTTATATGACTTTAATTTTGATTTAGGATAGACTCTTTTTTTTTTTTTTCTTAAGTCATAATCCCTCTATCTAAGGTTAATTTTAGTTTGTTTCACACACATACGTTTTGTTATATGATTATTAAGAAAGGAAGAGGGTGGGTAAAGGAGCAAGAAAAAGGAAAACATGATGTATTATAATGTTTTGTTGATCCATAACCTACCCTGTGTGGCAGGCTGAAATACTAAGGCCTAGATTTAGAGTTCGGCGGTAGCCGTCAAAACCAGCGTTAGAGGCTCCTAACGCTGGTTTTGGGCGCCCGCTGGTATTTGGAGTCAGTGATTAAAGGGTCTAACGCTCACTTTGCAGCCGCGACTTTTCCATACCGCAGATCCCCCTACGCCATTTGCGTAGCCTATCTTTTCAATGGGATCTTCCTAACGCCGGTATTTAGAGTCGTTTCTGCAGTGAGCGTTAGAGCTCTAACGACAAGATTCCAGCCGCCTGAAAATAGCAGGAGTTAAGAGCTTTCTGGCTAACGCCGGTTTATAAAGCTCTTAACTACTGTACCCTAAAGTACACTAACACCCATAAACTACCTATGTACCCCTAAACCGAGGTCCCCCCACATCGCCGCCACTCGATTAAAAATTTTAACCCCTAATCTGCCGACCGCCACCTACGTTATACTTATGTACCCCTAATCTGCTGCCCCTAACACCGCCGACCCCTGTATTATATCTATTAACCCCTAACTTGCCCCCCACAACGTCGCCGCAAGCTACTTAAAATAATTAACCCCTAATCTTCCGACCGCAAATCGCCGCCACCTACGTTATCCCTATGTACCCCTAATCTGCTACCCCTAACATCGCCGACCCCTATGTTATATTTATTAACCCCTAATCTGCCCCCCACAACGTCGCCGACACCTACCTACACTTATTAACCCCTAATCTGCCGAGCGGACCTGAGCGCTACTATAATAAAGTTATTAACCCCTAATCCGCCTCACTAACCCTATCATAAATAGTATTAACCCCTAATCTGCCCTCCCTAACATCGCCGACACCTACCTTCAATTATTAACCCCTAATCTGCCGACCGGAGCTCACCGCTATTCTAATAAATGTATTAACCCCTAAAGCTAAGTCTAACCCTAACACTAACACCCCCCTAAGTTAAATATAATTTTTATCTAACGAAATAAATTAACTCTTATTAAATAAATAATTCCTATTTAAAGCTAAATACTTACCTGTAAAATAAATCCTAATATAGCTACAATATAATTTATAATTATATTATAGCTATTTTAGGATTAATATTTATTTTACAGGCAACTTTGTAATTATTTTAACCAGGTACAATAGCTATTAAATAGTTAAGAACTATTTAATAGTTACCTAGTTAAAATAATAACAAATTTACCTGTAAAATAAATCCTAACCTAAGATATAATTAAACCTAACACTACCCTATCAATAAAATAATTAAATAAACTACCTACAATTACCTACAATTAACCTAACACTACACTATCAATAAATTAATTAAACACAATTGCTACAAATAAATAAAATTAAATAAACTATCTAAAGTACAAAAAATAAAAAAGAACTAAGTTACAGAAAATAATAAAATATTTACAAAGATAAGAAAAATATTACAACAATTTTAAACTAATTACACCTACTCTAAGCCCCCTAATAAAATAACAAAGCCCCCCAAAATAAAAAATTCCCTACCCTATTCTAAAATACAAATATTAAAAGCTCTTTTACCTTACCAGCCCTGAACAGGGCCCTTTGCGGGGCATGCCCCAAGAATTTCAGCTCTTTTGCCTGTAAAAAAAAACATACAATACCCCCCCCCAACATTACAACCCACCACCCACATACCCCTAATCTAACCCAAACCCCCCTTAAATAAACCTAACACTACCCCCCTGATGATCTTCCTACCTTGTCTTCACCATGCCAGGTTCACCGATCCGTCCTGGCTCCAAGATCTTCATCCAACCCAAGCGGGGGCTAGACATCCACTGAAGAAGTCCAGAAGAGGGTCCAAAGTCTTCCTCCTATCCGGCAAGAAGAGGACATCCGGACCGGCAAACATCTTCTCCAAGCGGCATCTTCTATCTTCTTCCATCCGATGACGACCGGCTCCATCTTGAAGACCTCCAGCGCGGATCCATCCTCTTCTTCCGACGACTAGACGACGAATGACGGTTCCTTTAAGGGACGTCATCCAAGATGGCGTCCCTCGAATTCCGATTGGCTGATAGGATTCTATCAGCCAATCGGAATTAAGGTAGGAATTTTCTGATTGGCTGATGGAATCAGCCAATCAGAATATAGTTCAATCCGATTGGCTGATCCAATCAGCCAATCAGATTGAGCTCGCATTCTATTGGCTGTTCCGATCAGCCAATAGAATGCGAGCTCAATCTGATTGGCTGATTGGATCAGCCAATCGGATTGAACTTGATTCTGATTGGCTGATTCCATCAGCCAATCAGAAAATTCCTACCTTAATTCCGATTGGCTGATAGAATCCTATCAGCCAATCGGAATTCGAGGGACGCCATCTTGGATGACGTCCCTTAAAGGAACCGTCATTCGTCGTCTAGTCGTCGGAAGAAGAGGATGGATCCGCGCTGGAGGTCTTCAAGATGGAGCCGGTCGTCATCGGATGGAAGAAGATAGAAGATGCCGCTTGGAGAAGATGTTTGCCGGTCCGGATGTCCTCTTCTTGCCGGATAGGAGGAAGACTTTGGACCCTCTTCTGGACTTCTTCAGTGGATGTCTAGCCCCCGCTTGGGTTGGATGAAGATCTTGGAGCCAGGACGGATCGGTGAACCTGGCATGGTGAAGACAAGGTAGGAAGATCATCAGGGGGGTAGTGTTAGGTTTATTTAAGGGGGGTTTGGGTTAGATTAGGGGTATGTGGGTGGTGGGTTGTAATGTTGGGGGGGGGGGTATTGTATGTTTTTTTTTACAGGCAAAAGAGCTGAAATTCTTGGGGCATGCCCCGCAAAGGGCCCTGTTCAGGGCTGGTAAGGTAAAAGAGCTTGTAATATTTGTATTTTAGAATAGGGTAGGGAATTTTTTATTTTGGGGGGCTTTGTTATTTTATTAGGGGGCTTAGAGTAGGTGTAATTAGTTTAAAATTGTTGTAATATTTTTCTTATGTTTGTAAATATTTTATTATTTTCTGTAACTTAGTTCTTTTTTATTTTTTGTACTTTAGATAGTTTATTTAATTTTATTTATTTGTAGCAATTGTGTTTAATTAATTTATTGATAGTGTAGTGTTAGGTTAATTGTAGGTAATTGTAGGTAGTTTATTTAATTATTTTATTGATAGGGTAGTGTTAGGTTTAATTATATCTTAGGTTAGGATTTATTTTACAGGTAAATTTGTAATTATTTTAAGTAGGTAACTATTAAATAGTTCTTAACTATTTAATAGCTATTGTACCTGGTTAAAATAATTACAAAGTTGCCTGTAAAATAAATATTAATCCTAAAATAGCTATAATATAATTATAATTTATATTGTAGCTATATTAGGATTTATTTTACAGGTAAGTATTTAGCTTTAAATAGGAATCATTTATTTAATAAGAGTTAATTTATTTCGTTAGATAAAAATTATATTTAACTTAGGGGGGTGTTAGTGTTAGGGTTAGACTTAGCTTTAGGGGTTAATACATTTATTAGAATAGCGGTGAGCTCCGGTCGGCAGATTAGGGGTTAATAATTGAAGGTAGGTGTCGGCGATGTTAGGGAGGGCAGATTAGGGGTTAATACTATTTATGATAGGGTTAGTGAGGCGGATTAGGGGTTAATAACTTTATTATAGTAGCGCTCAGGTCCGCTCGGCAGATTAGGGGTTAATAAGTGTAGGCAGGTGTCGGCGACGTTGTGGGGGGCAGATTAGGGGTTAATAAATATAACATAGGGGTCGGCGATGTTAGGGCAGCAGATTAGGGGTACATAGGGATAACGTAGGTGGCGGCGGTTTACGGAGCGGCAGATTAGGGGTTAAAAGTGTAATGCAGGGGTCAGCGATAGCGGGGGGCGGCAGATTAGGAGTTAATAAGTGTAAGGTTAGGGGTGTTTAGACTCGGGGTACATGTTAGGGTGTTAGGTGCAGACGTAGGAAGTGTTTCCCCATAGGAAACAATGGGGCTGCGTTAGGAGCTGAACGCTGCTTTTTTGCAGGTGTTAGGTTTTTTTTCAGCTCAAACAGCCCCATTGTTTCCTATGGGAGAATCGTGCACGAGCACGTTTTTGATGCCGGCCGCGTCCGTAAGCAACTCTGGTATCGAGAGTTGCATTTGCGGTAAAAATGCTCTACGCTCCTTTTTTGGAGCCTAACGCAGCATTTGTTTGAACTCTCGATACCAGAGTTAAATTTATGGTGCGGCCAGAAAAAAACCCGCGGAGCGTTAACAGCCCTTTTACCGCCGAACTCTAAATCTAGGCCTAAGTTTGCCCAACTATTATTGTTGTTCATTGTTGGATGTCTAATAAAAGATATAAAAAAAAAATAAAAAAATTAAATAGTTAACAACTATTTAATAACTATTCTAACTAGCTAAAATAAATACAAAGTTACCTGTAAATAGGAATAATTTATTTAAGTATAGTGTAGTGTTAGGTGTAATTGTAACTTAGGTTAGTTTTTAGTTTACATGTACATTTCTCTTTATTTTAGCTAGGTAAGCTATTAAATAGTTAATAACTATTTAATAGCTATTGTACCTAGTTAAAATAAATTGAAAGGTGCCTGTAAAATAAAAATAAATCCTAAGATAGGTACAATGTAATTATTATTTATATTGTAGCTATATTAGGGTTTATTTTATAGGTAAGTATTTAGTTTTAAATAGGATTAACTTAGTTCATAATATAAATATTATTTAGATTTATTTAATTAATATTAAAGTTAGGGGGTTGTTAGGGTTAGTGTTAGACTTAGGTTTAGGGGTTAATAATTTTATTACAGTGGCGGCGGTGTAGTGGGGGGCAGGATAGGGGTTAATAAATTTATTATAGGTGGCGACGGTGTAGGGGGGGCAGGATAGGGGTTAATAAATTTATTATAGGTGGCGACGGTGTAGGGGGGGCAGGATAGGGGTTAATAAATTTAATATAGGTTGCGGCGGGTTCAGGGAGCGGCGGTTTAGGGGTTAAACTATTTATTTATTTGCGGCGAGGTGCGGGATCAGCAGGATAGGGGTTAATAACTTTATTATAGAGGGTGACGGTAAAGGGGGGACAGGATAGGGGTTACTAGGTATAATGTAGGTGGCAGCGGTGTCCGGGAGCGGCGGTTTAGGGGTTAATACATTTATAAGACTTGCGGCGGGGTCTAGGAGCGGCGGTTTAGGGGTTAGTAACTTTATTTAGTTGCGGGGGGCTCCGGGGGCGCCGGTATAGGGGGTAGAACAGTGTAGTTTAGTGTAAGTGCTTAGTAACAGGCTAGCAAGAAAGCTGTCAAACAGCCGAAGAGCAGCGAGATCGGATGAGTGATAACTCTCACAGTCCGCTGCTCATTGCCCCGCGGCTTTTTGACAGCTTTACTTGATAACTTAGGCAAATTTTTTCAGGTCCGCGGCGGCGATGTGAGGCGAGCTTAGGCGGGCGTATTGGGCCGGCGAAGGCAGGAAAGTTGACACGTTGATAACTACCCCCCATAGTCTCCACTAATTTATCCTCTGCCAACAACAATGGAAAATGTTTGCGAATAATCTTGCATACCTGGGGATATTGGACACTGTGTGTAGTTACAAAAGTTACTCCCTGTCTAGCTTGTCTTGTGTGCTGTTTAGTTCTCAATAGTTTCTCCCTGGGAATGGTAAGAACTTGGCCTTGGGAGGATAATTCCTATCCTTTAGTCTCCTTTCAAGTCCCCTAGATTCATTCAGGAAATCAGTGTGCAATGTGCAATTTCTCTTGAGCCTGGTATATTCACCTTTTGCTATGGCAAAGGGGACATGTTTCGGATGGCAGCGGGTACCCAAAAGTAGGGAGTTGCCCGAAATGGGCTTTCTATAGATAGTAGATTTCACCGTACCCATAGTGGTGGCCTCCAATGTGAGGTCAAGATAATTGATGGACCTGTCATTAAGTTCAAATGTGAACTTAAGGCCAATCTCATTAGTGTTGAGATAATCCATGAACAGGGGAATACTGGTGTGGTCACCAGTCCACACAAAAAGGAGGTCATCAATGTACCTCCTATAAAAGGAGATACAATCCTTGTAAGGATTACTATCTCCAAAGATGTGGTAAAATTCCCACCACCCAAGAAATAAATTGGCGAATGAAGGAGCAAATTTAGCTCCCATGGCGGTACCACATCTTTGGAGATAGTAGACTTCCTCAAACTTAAAAAAATTGTGTGTAGGTAAAAAAGTGGTGACTCTTAAGATGTACTCAGTAAAAATATCACTGTACTCCAACCCCTGTTCAAGGAAAAAAGCTATGGCTTGTACTCCTACTTGATGTGGAATACTAGAATATAGTGAAACAGCATCCACAGTAAGCCATTTAGACCCTTCGGTCCATTCTATCCTCTCAATCAAATTCAGGATGTGTTTTGTATCTTTCACATATGAGTGGAGAGACATTACAATTGGTTGAGGAATTGAGTCTAACCATTCTGAAAGATTGCCTAAGAGGGAATCAATCCCACTCACGATTGGTCTCCCCTGGACGTTGTTCAGGGTTTTGTGTGTCTTAGGTAAGTGATGGAACAGTGGGGTCTTGGGAAAGTCCACTGACAAAAATTCTAAAGTGGTCTTATCCAGAATACCCAGTTCAAGGCCATCATCAAGAAGCTGTTTTAATTCTATCTGGAACTCAATGGTAGGGTCCCTACTTAAAACAAAATAGTCTGTCTCTTTTTGTAATTGTCTCAGGCCTTCCTGGATATAGTATTCCCTATCCATCACCACTACCATGCCACCTTTGTCAGAATACTTAATGACAAGGGAGCTATTATCTCTCAATGACACCATCGCTTCTTTTTCAGAGAGAGATAGATTGAACGTGTGTTTGGGTTGATTATTTTTTAGAGTCAAAAGATCTCTCTCCACTCTGTTATAGAAGGTTTCTATAACATTGCCTCTGTTATGGATTGGATAGAATTTAGATCTCTTTCTAAAACTAGGACCCCTGTTGGCTCCCTCAGTCGCTCCAGATGTTTCAAGCTGGAGCTGTTGAAGCAAAACCACATCACATGTGTGTTTAAAATCGTGGGTCTCAAGACTAGTATCGCCAACCTGGGTCAAAGTTTGAGTCTGAGTCATTGTTAGTTCATTCATACCATCATTAGAGAAATGTTTCTTTAGTGTTAAATTTCGTACAAGTTTATTGACATCAAGAATAGTTTTAAAAAGATCAAAGTCATTAGTTGGTGCAAAGTTTAAACCTCTATTAAGCACTTTGTATTGTGCCTCACTTAGGTTTTGTGTGGACAAATTCACAACATTCCCCACTATCCTAATATCCTCTATTTGTAACGGGTTTGTGGCCTGGGCTTTGTTAGAGTTAGGTTTTTTATTTTGGGGGTTGGTTGGATGGTGGGTTTTACTGTTGGGGGGTCTTTGTATTTTTTAAGGGAACAGAGCTCATTTCTTTAGGGCAATGCCCTACCAAAGGCCCTTTTAAGGGCTATTGGTAGTTATTGTAGGCTAGGGTTTTTTATTTTGGGGGGGATTTTTTATTTTATAGGGCTATGAGATTAGGTGTAATTGTTTTTATTTTGGATAATTTAGTTTGTTATTTTTCGTAATTTAGTGTTTTTTATTTTTTGTAATTTAGTATTTTTTATTTTTTGTAATTGTAGATTTAAAATATTTTAGTAGTGTTAGGTTTTTTTAATATGTAATTTAGTTTATTTAATTTGTAGTTATTTTAATTTTAGACAAGAAAAAAATGTACGATATAAAATCATACAATAGGGTGCGCTATATTGATATACTGTTGTGTCCAAAAAAAAAAAAAAAAAAAAAAAATATATATATGTGGGGTGAATGGTGCAAAATAGTATAAAAAATCGTTCAAAAAAATATATAGGATGTCCTTTTTACAAGAGTGTACCTAAGGAACTGTATAGTTCAGAAAAAGTAGATAAGTGACTTTACATAAACAATGACGTGTGTTTCACAAAAACTTCAACTTCTAAAAAATGAACGATATAAGTCAAGTGATACAATGTTATTTCTATTGAAAATAGATAAAATAAAATTAGGTGGAATAAAATCAAAAAATAAAAAACAATACAAACGATTTCACATATAGTGCAGAGTCATTGATAGATAGATGCAATTGGTGAAATCAATTGGTGAAATCAATAATTCTGGGAGGCTGCTCCACTCCAAACCGGTGGTAAGTCGGTAGAACTGAAAAAAAGAGAGCAGAGAGAGAGAGCGCCTGATAGTGTAATATCGTCAAGGTCAAACAAGGTATAGGTATAAAAAAATCTCTGCCAAATGGATACTCACAAAGAGCTTGGCACTCGCAAGTAGTGCATGTAGGCGGGCTGACCTTTATACAGTAGTCAGTACACTGAATCTGTGGTGGTCGTATCAGAGATCTGTAGTGATAGAAACAGAGAACACAGAGGACCAATGGTGCAATATCGTCTGGAAACGAAATGGACACAGCATAGGATACAGCAAGGTGTATACTCACAATGGAGTTGGCACTCCCAAGTAGTGCATTAAGACAGGCTGACCTTCATACAGCAGTCAGCGCGCTGATGGTTAATAGCTGTAGTTGGTGGCTGTAGCTGTTATCGATCTGGGCTTGTCCTCTGCTCACCGATGTGTGTATTGAATATTCAGCTATGGCTGGGCTGTTTAGCTCTCAACTAGCTTTGTAGAAGATATGTTCTCTCTTATTCACCAATATTGGTGAATAAGAGAGAACATATCTTCTACAAAGCTAGTTGAGAGCTAAACAGCCCAGCCATAGCTGAATATTCAATACACACATCGGTGAGCAGAGGACAAGCCCAGATCGATAACAGCTACAGCCACCAACTACAGCTATTAACCATCAGCGCGCTGACTGCTGTATGAAGGTCAGCCTGTCTTAATGCACTACTTGGGAGTGCCAACTCCATTGTGAGTATACACCTTGCTGTATCCTATGCTGTGTCCATTTCGTTTCCAGACGATATTGCACCATTGGTCCTCTGTGTTCTCTGTTTCTATCACTACAGATCTCTGATACGACCACCACAGATTCAGTGTACTGACTACTGTATAAAGGTCAGCCCGCCTACATGCACTACTTGCGAGTGCCAAGCTCTTTGTGAGTATCCATTTGGCAGAGATTTTTTTATACCTATACCTTGTTTGACCTTGACGATATTACACTATCAGGCGCTCTCTCTCTCTGCTCTCTATTTTAATTTTAGTATAATAGTAATGTTAGTTTAATATATAGTTTAAACTTAGGTTTTTTTTAATTTCACAGGTAAGTTTTTGTAAGATATTGTAATTTTAATTTAAAGTTAGGGGGTTGTTAGGTTTAGGGGTTAATAGTTTAATTTAGTTTGATGTGATGTGGGGGGCTGTCGGTTTAGGGGTTAATAGGTTTATTTAGTGGCGGTGATGTGGGAGGCCAGAGGTTTAGGGGTTAATAACTTTATTTAGTGGTGGCGATGTCGGGGAGTGGCGGAATAGTAGTTAATAACTTTATTATAGTGTGGGCGATGTGGGGGAGCGGGGTAATAGGGGTTAATAACTTTATTCAGGTTGTGACAATGTCTGGAGAGGCAGATTAGGGGTTAATTACTTTTTTCCGGTGTCTGCGATGTCGGCGGCAGATTAAGGGTGTTTAGACATGGGGTTTATGTTAGGGTGCTTGGTTTAAACGTAACTTTTTTTTCCCATAGATATCAATGGGGTTAGGTTTTTTTTCTAACATGCTCTCCCCATTGATATCTATGGGGAAAACTTCCACGAGCACGTCAAAGCAGCCCTTGGATTTTGTGCGGTATGGAGCTCATCGCAACCATATCGCATGCACAAGGCGGCTTTTCAAAAACTTGTAATGGCAGCTCTATGGAGGGTGAAATAACTCAACTTTTGTTGCGTTCGTTTCGCACCATCTATAGCGCAAAACTTGTAATCTAGGTGAGGGTAAATAAAATGGGGTCTAGTAAATTAAACAAATTGGCACACATAAACTGATGCTGGGCGGCATCCTGGAAGGATATCTCAAAATAATCCCTCCCCCCTTTTCCTTCTCTCTTCTTGTTTTATACCCTTTAATTTCACTTCTTATTTTTATACTAGGACACACGACCCTAGGTTTATGATTGTAATATGTGACAAAATGTTTAAAATATTTAAAATAAAACAGGCTTTGTAAATGATAAGGTGGATCCCAATGTATGCAATCTTCTTAGTCATATGTTATCAGAGAAATAGTCAATTGATTGTTAAACTAGTGGTCCCATTAGACCGTAGGAATTACCATCCTAACAACTTTAGAACAGTGATTACTCTAAGCAGATTACAATTTATGTATTGTAATGTTTATTTGTATTGCCTATGCAAAACTCTGACTTAATAAAGTGTGTTTATAAATAAAAAAAAATGGGACCTAGTACTAAATAATAAGCAAATATTTAAGGTAATTAAAAAAATTTAAACAGCAATTAAATCATGATTTTAAAGAATGTTCAGACATATCTCACAATAAACACACACACACACATAATAAACCAGCTTTTTGAATGGATTTTTATGTTCTTAAAAATCCCCAAGAAAATTATACTTTGCAAGTCATAAGATTTTATAATAGTCCCCATTGGTAGAATCATGTTTACTTAAAAGTAAAATTGCTTGTAATATTAACATAAAGGGCTCTCTTTATGAAACTGCAATAGCAACTTCAGAGCCTCGTGGTCTGTAGGCTTGCACAAGCAAGCACACAGCTGAGAGTTAAGAAGTAGCACCGGTCATCAGACTGTTGCTTTTAACCCATTACTTCAACTGTTACAGGGTGTATTTCAAAACTCCCTGACTTTTCCAACCAGGAGATTGACAACCTATGAGCGGGGACGGCGTTGCACACTTACTTTAGTGTGCAATGATAAATAGACGTAATGCCGGACAGACAGGGGCGCAGATGTATGTCCTTCTCTGCCTTGTTAAATCTAGGCCTAAGTATTTGATCAGAAGGCACAAAGAGAGATAATGAAAAACAGAGTGAGAGAGACTGAGCCTGGCAGAAAGTTGAGGGATCATTGGCAGAACAGGAAGAGACAGGGGGATAACTGAGAGAAAGATATGATAAGCTTTGTTTGTCTAGTCTTCTATATTTACATGTAGCTAACACAGTGGGGTTGATCACAGTTTTTATTTTCTTCCTCGGGAGGTTTAGGGTATGGTGTAGAGCTAGGTAACAAAGTATTTCCTTCAAAGTTTTATTTCCTAGACCATGCAACATTTTAGTAGCCCCCCCCCCCCCCTTTGAAAGGTTTCTAGTCCAGTCACACTGTGAGACAGAGCGACATACTGTTTTGAGTCTCTTTTTCAGATACTGTTTTGAGTCTCTTTTCCAGATCATAATGGATAATTATTTTCATACTGTGAAAGGAGTCATGGATGAAAATGTGTTGTTGGATGCCTATATAACAAGAGTCTGTCATTACAAACTAATTTAATTTAATATGAAAAAAAATATGGGAAAGGAGAAATATAGTAATTCCCTTGAGAAAATGGGGTGTGTGTATGGAACATATGGTTCAATAAAGATTATCTCAGATCAAAATCCACACAATACTCCTGATCAGTGCGTATTTAGGTTTTGTGCTGCCCTTGGCACTCAAAATTCTGCTGCTCCCCCACCCTCACCAAGTTTTGTGTAATGTGACTTTTTATAACATTTCCAAAGTTTCAAAACTAACTGTCCAATCGGGTTTGCAAAATTAGTGTACGCATAGTATATATATATATATATATATATATATATATATATATATATATATATATATATATATATATATATATACAGTGGGGCAAAAATGTAATTTTCATCATAGGTATACCTCAACTATGAAAGACAAAATGTGGAAACAAATCCAGACAATCACATTGTCTGATTTGGAAAGAATTTATTTGCATATTATGGTGGAAAATAAGTATTTGGTCAATATCAAAAGTTCATCTCAATACTTTGTTATATATCCTTTGTTGGCAATGACAGAGGTCAAACATTTTCTGTAAGTCTTCACAAGGTTGTCACACACTGTTGCTGGTATGTTGGCCAGTTCCTGCATGCAAAACTCCTCTAGAGCAGTGATGTATTGGGGCTGTCGCTGGGCAACACAGACTTTCAACTCCCTCCAAAGGTTTTCTATGGGTTTGAGATCTGGAGACTGGCTAGGCCACTCCAGGACCTTGAAATGCTTCTTACGAAGCCACTCCTTTGTTGCCCGGGTGGTGTGTTTGGGATCATTGTCATGCTGAAAGACCCAGCCATGTTTCATCTTCAATGCCCTTGCTGATGGAAGGAGGTTTGCACTCAAAATCTCACGATACACGGCCCCATTCATTCTTTCATGTACACGGATCAGTCGTCCTGTTCCCTTTGCAGAGAAACAGCCCCAAAGCATGATGTTGCCACCCCCATGCTTCACAGTAGGTATGGTGTTCTTTGGTTGCAACTCAGAATTCTCTCTCCTCCAAACATGACGAGTTGTGTTTTTACCAAACAGTTCTACTTTGGTTTTATCTGACCATATGACATTCTCCCAATCCGCTACTGGATCATCCAAATGCTCTCTAGCATACTTCAGACGGGATCGGACATGTACTGGCTTAAGCAGGGGGACACGTCTAGCAATGCAGGATCTGAGTCCCTGGCGGCATAGTGTGTTACTGATGGTAGCCTTTGTTATGTTGTTCCCGGCTCTCTGCAGGTCAATCACTAGGTCCCCCGTGTGGTTCTGGGATGTTTGCTCACCATTCTTGTGATCATTTTGACCCCACGGGGTGAGATCTTGCGTGAAGCCCCAGATCGAGGGAGATTATCAGTGGTCTTGTATGTCTTCCATTTTCTAATTATTGCTCCCACAGTTGATTACTTCACACCAAACTGCTTGTCTATTGCAGATTCAGTCTTCCCAGCCTGGTGCAGGTTTCTGGTGTCCTTCGACAGCTTTTTGGTCTTCACCATAGTGGAGTTTTGAGTGTGACTGTTTGAGGTTGTGGACAGGTGTCTTTTATACTGATAACAAGTTCAAACAGGTGCCATTAATACAGGTAATGAGTGGAGGACAGAGGAGCCTCTTAAAGAAGAAGATACAGGTCTGTGAGAGCCAGAAATCTTGCTTGTTTGTAGGTGACCAAATACTTATTTTCCACCATAATATGCAAATAAATTCTTTCCAAATCAGACAATGTGATTGTTTGGATTTGTTTCCACATTTTGTCTCTCATAGTTGAGGTATACATATGATGAAAATTACAGGCCTCTCTCATCTTCTTAAGTGGGAGAACTTGCACAATTGGTGGCTGACTAAATACTTTTTTGCCCCACTGTATATACACCCAGTATATATATATATATATATATATATATATATATATATAGAGAGAGAGAGAGAGAGAGAGAGACAGAGAGAGACACAGAGAGAGAGAGAGAGAATTTGGACTATTACTATATCAAGATATATTTTATTTAAAGTGATTTTTGAAGCAGAAATTCAACCCTTACACACACATCTCTAAACCTCACTATAGAAAAAAAAAAAGATATACTTTAAGTTGCCTATTTATCAAAGCATCAACTGAAAATACGCTTGAATTCCAAGTCATAATTGTTGCGAGATTGATCCGGCATAGTTATCAGAGGGTCAAGATCGTAAAATGTTGAAATTTGTGATGTAACATACGAGCCCTGCAAACTCAATCCGACGCAGATTGATGCAAGTTTAAAACCTGTGTAATTTGAGTGGAATCGTGTTAGTTTGCCCTCCTATTCGACACTATTTGAAGCTTGCACGAAGTTATAAACATTTCTACAGTTACGCTCGCGTCTTTTCCGACTCAGCGTACCTGGTTTTCAATCTGCAACACTTCAGGTCGCGGATGCCACAGAACTCAATGGGAGTCGGAAAACACTGAAAGCTTATGTTCGATGCTGCAAGAGAATGAAGTATATTACATAATAAAAGTAAATTAGAAACTTTATTAATGTTATTTAATTATTAATACACTTAATTATGTATACACATATACACTTCATAAATCAAACAATATTCTTGCTACACATCTGGTGCACTATAGTGATAAAAATAAAAAATACATTTCTACTGATGAATTATGCTACAACTTTGTCTCCCATTACAAAGCAAGCGAACAACATCCAAATTTATTTTAAATTTTTGCACCAAACTTGTCACACTAATAGATAGCTATCTATAGATATAGAGATAAAATTTTTAAATCAAAACATTATATAGCTATCTCCCTTATTTTCATTTAAAAAAAAATCTATTTGCACCATGTTTAATGTTTTCTATACACAAAGACAAATATTACCAACACAAAGTTATTAAATAGCATTCCCTTTCTGTCATGTTTTGCAATGGTTATTCTTCAATTCACTCTGCAAATATTTTTAAACAAAGTATAGCAAGAGAGTGAAAACTGTGGCATGCAAAATACATTGAAATGATTTTAAAATGGCATTCGACTTTACACAAAGGATAGCAAGAGAATGAAAACAGTGGCATTAAAAATACATTGAAATGATTTTAAAATGGCATTCGATTTTGTGCAGGTTCATCAGCTGTAATAAATCCAGGTGTAATAAATGTAGGTGTATTGTTTGTGCAATTCACTAACGCCTAGATTTAGAGTTTTGTCGGTAACGACCCGCGTAGCTAATGCATGCTTTTTTTCCCCCGCACCTTTTAAATACCGCTGGTATTTAGAGTTCACAGAATGGCTGCGTTAGGCTCCAAAAAGGGAGCGTAGAGCATAATTTACCACCACTGCAACTCTCAATACCAGCGGTGCTTACGGACGCGGCCAGCTTAAAAAAACGTGCTCGTGCACGATTCCCCCATAGAAAACAATGGGGCAGTTTGAGCTGAAAAAAAACCTAACACCTGCAAAAAAGCAGCGTTAAGCTCCTAACGCAGCCCCATTGTTTCCTATGGGGAAACACTTCCTAAGTCTGCACCTAACACTCTAACATGTACCCCGAGTCTAAACACCCCTAGCATTACACTTATTAACCCCTAATCTGCCGCTCCGTACACCGCCGCAAGCTACATTATACCTATGTACCCCTAATCTGCTGCCCCTAACACCGCCGACCCCTATATTATATTTATTAACCCCTAATCTGCCGCCCCCAACGTCGCCTCCACCTACCTACAATAATTAACCCCTAATCTGCCGACCGGACCTCACCGCTACTATAATAAATGTATTAACCCCTAAAGCTAAGTCTAACCCTAACACTAACACCCCCCTAACTTAAATATAATTTAAATCTAACGAAATAAATTAACTCTTATTAAATAAATTATTCCTATTTAAAGCTAAATACTTACCTGTAAAATAAATACTAACCTAAGTTACAATTAAACCTAACACTACACTATCAATAAAGAAATTAAATAAAATACCTACAATTACCTACAATTAAACCTAACACTACACTATCAATAAATTAATTAAATACAATACCTACAAATAAATACAATGAAATAAACTAACTAAAGTACAAAAAATAAAAAAGAACTAAGTTACAAAAAATTAAAAAATATTTACAAACATTAGAAAAATATTACAACAATTTTAAACTAATTACACCTACTCTAAGCCCCCTATTAAAATAACAAAGACCCCCAAAATAAAAGAAATGCCCTACCCTATTCTAAAATTAAAATTGAAAAGCTCTTTTACCTTACCAGCCCTGAAAAGGGCCCTTTGCGGGGCATGCCCCAAAGAATTCAGCTCTTTTGCCTGTAAAAAAAAACATACAATACCCCCCCCCAACATTACAACCCACCACCCACATACCCCTAATCTAACCCAAACCCCCCTTAAATAAACCTAACACTAAGCCCCTGAAGATCTCCCTACCTTGTCTTCACCACACCGGGTTCACCGATCGGTCCAGAAGAGCCTCCGATGTCTTGATCCAAGCCCAAGCGGGGAGCTGAAGAGGTCCATGATCCGACTGAAGTCTTCATCCAAGCGGGAGCTGAAGAGGTCCATGATCCGGCTGAAGTCATTTATTGATAGTGTAGTGTTAGGTTTAATTGTAACTTAGGTTAGGATTTATTTTACAGGTAATTTTGTAATTATTTTAACTAGGTAACTATTAAATAGTTATTAACTATTAAATAGCTATTGTACCTGGTTAAAATAATTACAAAGTTGCCTGTAAAATAAATATTAATCCTAAAATAGCTACAATATAATTATAAATTATATTGTAGCTATATTAGGGTTTATTTTACAGGTAAGTATTTAGCTTTAAATAGGCATAATTTATTTAATAAGGGTTAATTTATTTTGTTAGATAAAAATTATATTTAACTTAGGGGGTGTTAGGGTTAGGGTTAGGGTTAGCTTTAGGGGTTAATACATTTATTAGAGTAGCGGTGAGGTCCGGTCGGCAGATTAGGGGTTAATACTTGAAGTTAGGTGTCGGTGATGTTAGGGAGTGCAGATTAGGGGTTAATTATATTTATTATAGGGTTATTGAGGCAGGAGTGAGGCGGATTAGGGGTTAATACATTTATTATAGTGGCGGTGAGGTCCGGTCGGCAGATTAGGGGTTAATAATTGTAGGTAGGTGGAGGCGACGTTGGGGGCGGCAGATTAGGGGTTAATAAATATAATATAGGGGTCGGCGGTGTTAGGGGCAGCAGATTAGAGGTACATAGGGATAACGTAGGTGGCGGCAGTGTGCGGTCGGCAGATTAGGGGTTAAAATTTTTTAATAGAGTGGCGGCAATGTGGGGGGGCCTCGGTTTAGGGGTACATAGGTAGTTTATGGGTGTTAGTGTACTTTAGAGCACAGTAGTTAAGAGCTTTATAAACCGGCGTTAGCCCAGAAAGCTCTTAACTACTGACTTTTTTCTGCGGCTGGAGTTTTGTCGTTAGATTTCTAACGCTCACTTCAGCCACGACTCTAAATACCGGCGTTAGAAAGATCCCATTGAAAAGATAGGATACGCAAATGGCGTAGGGGGATCTGCTGTATGGAAAAGTTGCGGCTGCAAAGTGAGCGTTAGACCCTTACCTACACGACTCTAAATACCAGCGGTAGCCCAAAACCAGCGTTAGGAGCCTCTAACACTGGTTTTGATGGCTAACGCCAAACTCTAAATCTAGCCGTAAATTACTTATGGACAACACATGAGTATTTAGTTATGGATGAAATCTGAACTCTGATTTTCTGTGTTTGGATGGCAGCGTCGTGGAGGCTTAAAAGGTCAGTAATTATATTTTTGTAGGATTAACATATTAGCACTGTTTTCATTCTCTTGCTATCCTTTGTTGGAAGTAGAATGCCATTTTAAAGTCATTTCAATGTATTTTGCATGACACTGGTTTCCCTTGTGCATGTAAAATACATTGAAATGACTTTAAAATGGCATTCTACTTCCAACAAAAGATAGCAAGAGATTTGAAACAGTTGCACAAATTATTGCATTTCATAATGTTCTACATTGCTTTCTCTTTCTAAGTCATGTTTGGCAATGTTAATACACCTCATTATTCCTCTATTCTATTGTCAAATATTTTTAAAATGAGGATAGCAAGACCATCAAAAAGGTTGCATACTAAGTACATGTAAAATACATTTAAAATGGCATTCTCAATCCCACAAAGGACAGCAAGACATTTGAAACGGTTGCACAAATTATTGCATTTCATAATGGTCTACATTACATTCTCTTTCTAAGTTATGTTTGGCAATGTTAATACAAAACATTTTTCTTTAATATATTATTTAAAAAACACAGTAATCACTGACCTTTTAAGCCTCCACAACGCTGCCATCCAAACAGAAAATCAGAGTTATATTTACAACCATAGCTTTATCATCATGTGTTGTGCATAAGTAATTTATAATACACCTACATTTATTACAGCTGGTGAACTCACCTGGATGATCTAATTCTATAAATAATAATTTATACACAACATTCTGCTTGTCACATGATGCAATAATACTGAAATTCTGTCAATCGTTGTGGTGCATAAATTATTTAATCAATTTGCCCGTCAAATGACACAATCATACCAAAATTGGTCAATCATGGTGCATAAATTATGCAATAAATTTGCTCGTCAAAAGACGCAATAATACCAAAATTGGTCAATTGTGGTGCATAAATTAAGCAATCAATTTGATCGTCAAATGACGCAATAATACCGAAATTGGTCAATCGTGGTGCATAAATGATGCAATCAATTTGATGTTCAAATGACGCAATGATACCGAAATTGGTCAATCGTGGTGCATAAATTATGCAATCAATTTGATCGTCAAATGACGCAATAATACCGAAATTGGTCAATCGTGGTGCATAAATTATTCAATCAATTTGCTAATCAAATGATGCAATAATACCGAAATTGGTCAATCGTGGTGCATAAATTATGCAATAAATTTGCTCGTCAAATGACGCAATAATACTGAAATTCTGCAAGTCATTTATGTAACCCTCTATGCACCCTTCACTTATTCACAGTTTGTTGGATTGAGAGCTTACATTGTGTGTCAGTGTTAGGGGGACACAGGTTTTGGAAGGGACCTTGTCGAGGTACACGTGCTTGTACCATTTTTCTAAATACATTAATTAACCCTTCAATCTTATCTGAGAGATTGTGAGTGAGTTATGTACTTTCTCTGTGTTTTTCTTTAAAAATGTCTTTATGATTTTTCAATATTGTTCTTGCGCACAGACCTGTCTGTGCTTAAAGGGACAGTATACTATAAAATAGTTTTTACCTTAATGTGTTTCCAATTACTTTTTTTACCAGCTACAAAGTATAAAATGTATGAGATTTGCTTTTGTAAGGCTTATTTGTGTATATGAATTAGATGAGTTTGTGTTTTGAGGCTTATAGGTATAATAAGATTGCATTACTTTATCACATTGTGTAAATATATCTGCTTCTTTATCTTATATCTGTCCTTAAACCAATCATCAATACTTGGAGAGAAAAATGGAAAATCAACATGTTATTACCTTATCTCTTCTATAACCCACTGGGAATGTAATTTCTTCTACTGGCTGTGTTAACACAGCTTGGCCATGAGGACCAAACATTTCAGGATGGGTGGGGATACCACCGGCTAAATAAACTAATTAAAATGCCAATATAAGGTTAATGGAAATACTACAATTTAATACACTTCAGCAGGTAAAGAGGATCATTGGAATAAATTAAAGGGGAGACATTTTTGGAGTAAACTGTCTCTTTAAAGGGACAGTCAACACCAGATTTTTTTTATTAAAAAAGATAGGTAATTCCTATTAGTACCCATTCCCCAGTTTAGCATTACCAACACTGTTATATTGATATACTTTTTACCTTTGTGATTCACTTTTATCTAAGCATATTCTGACAGCCCCCTGATCACATGACATTTTTGTTATTATCTATTGACTTTCATGAACTAGCTCTCCCCTGTTGTGATAAGCAAATAAACAACATGTGAGAAGACGTGGCCTTCAAGTGCTTAGAAATTATCAAATGAGCCTTCCTAGGTTTAGCTTTCAAAAAAGGATACCAAGAGAACAAAGCAAAATTGGTGAGATAGAGAGAGAGAGAGAGAGAGAGAGAGAGAGAGAGAGAGAGAGAGAGAGAGAGAGAGAGATTTTTGAAAATTGTCAATTCATAATAATTATCTTGCTATCTGTATTTAAAAACAAGATTGTAATATTTTTTAATTTTTTTATTTCTTAACTTGGGTTGTTTTTGAAGATTTGTGGAAAAATTTATAAAAAAATATCCTTAGCTTAGATGCTTTATTTTTTAAATAAAGATAGCTAGAGAACAAATATAAATTGATAATATTTTTTACAATTATATATAGGCTGACCATATTGCCGCTTTAAAAAGGGACACATCTGAAAAATACATAAGGCAGGGTTCTCATAATGAAACATTATTCCAAACCATTTCTTTAAACAGCCCTGACATATGTATTTTTCATATGTGTCCCTTTTTAAAGCGGCAATATGGTCAGCCTAATTATATATTTTCTTACTATTGCATGCTCTATCTGAGTTTTAAAATTATTTGTTGGTGTACAGTGTCCCTTTACTGAAAAAGCCATATATTTTTTAAATAAGGAAACATGAGAATGAATACATTTACACAATCTAATAAAATTTCAAATGACTTTACTATCACATGCTATTTATGATTCCTGAAATTAAAATTATTGATTAATTTAACCTTTAATAGAAGTAAGTTGTTTATGTCAAAGTTAAGACTATATATATATTTTTTTAATTTTTTAATTTAAACCCAAAAAATATATGGAATAGATTGACCTTTTAATAAGCAGAGGATAGTATATCTTACCCATGCATTGAATTTGATCAACAATCAATTGTAACATTTGTATTATGTGAATAAAGTAATAACAAACACATTTATTAGTTTTGAATATATTTTTATTCATATATTTAAATAGTACAAATTAAAAATATAATGACATACATAATAAAAAATAAAATATAAATTATATTTAAAAAAAATAATATACCTGAACCAAATAAAAACCCTACTCTTTCCTTTTTTTGGCAGATGGAGACAGTGGGGGAGATCTCTTCATTGTTGTTCTGCTCCGAAACATTAAAAAAAGTTGACGATTAAAAATCTGGTTGTCTTCGTCTGCCCTCTCCCAATGATGTAGTTCTCCCTGCTCTACAGCTACCCCGGCCCTGTCTACTTCTAATCTCTCCCTATCAAAATTTATCCTATCACTATTCCCCTGTCTTTCATATAAAAATGTATCCCTCTCTAATTCTAATCTTTCACTATCCCTCATCCTTTCATATACAAATCTTTCCCTCTCTAAATCTATTCTACCTGTTTCTATTATCAATCTTTCCCTCTCTATATCTAATCTTTCCCTATCTACTTGAATGCCCCTCTCTTATATCAGCCCCTGTTGCTCGACAGATAATCTTAATGCCCCATGCAACTCATGGTGATCAGCCCTGTACTGCCTGGCCAGATTTAACATATCACAAACTGCCTCATCATCATCGATGTGAGGCAGTTCGTGTCCAAGATCAGCACGGCCATGAGTTGCTGGGGCACAAGCAACAGGTGCAGGAGGGGCACCAGGGTCCAGAGCAGCTGGGTCTTCCAGGGCAGGAGGGGCAGCACTGATGAGAGTCTCCATATTCGATGTCCCCTGGGAGACTCCCTGCTCCTGGGATTCTGGATATTGGGTCTCTCCCAGGAACTCCTCCACAATAGCTCTCATCTGTCAAACTCCTCTGAAACATTATGGGCATGTTCAATATCTAAATAAACGGAGGGGAAAATATTATAATCACACGTAATGTAAACTGAAAGATTAAAGGCATATGAAAGAAAACATATAGCTTCCATGATTTATATCGAGATTATAAATGTAAGACACTGTATTTTAACATGCTCGATTCCGATATTTAATGTTATTTTAAAGGGATAGTCCATCAAAGTTTGTAATCCAACTAAATGCATCTCATTTATTAAAAACAGCACTTTAATTGTTGCTATATAAATGTAGTTACAAAAGTGCTTCTAATAAAAGCTATAGCAGTTTCAAAAGTGTAAGTATTCACCGTTCACTAGCATTTTCAACACAACACTTGTTAAGAGAACCAAAAAAGCTTTTATAATTTTTTTTTAATTACTGACATGCTACAATCCCCACTGGTTGTGTGAGAAGCTTCAGTACTGAAAATGCTGTTGCGCTAAGAATATCTTATTCTGAGCCAGATGGATGTGCATGTAAAAATGTTACCAATTTTTTTAAAAATTTTGCGCATATATATAGATATAGATATGGATATAGTTTTATATATATATATATATATATATATATATAGGCATACAAAAAAGACTCTTCTCTCCTTTTCAAAGTTTTTACATTTATTGGTTCCAACGTTTCGGCCCCAACCTGGGCCTTTGTCAAGGTAACATACAATGACAAAGGCCCAGGTTGGGGCCAAAACACTGGATTCAATAAATGTAAAAACTTTGAAAAGGAGAGAAGAGTCTTTTTTGTACGCCTAGACACATTTATAACTCAGGCTCTAAGAAGTCATGCTAGAGTGCTAACTTTACATGGAATAAATAAATAAATAAAAAAAAAAAAAATATATATATATATATATATATAAGCAATAAGTTGAGACCGCACTCAAAGGACTTAATCAAAAACACCTCAGTGGTATTTAATCCGGATTAAATACCACAGAGGTGTTTTTGATTAAGTCCTTTGAGTGCGGTCTCAACTTATTGCTTATTTATGTACATATGCACCGCACCGGGGCAGAAAAAACTTGATACGTGAGTGTTTGGTGACTAAGATTGGTATATATATATATATATATATAATATATTTATATTTATATATATATATATATATATATATATATATATATATATATATATGTATATATATACACACATATGTATGTATGTAATAATGGCAATGTTTGTAGAGGTTAAATGGATATTCTATTCAAAATAGAAGGCTAGTGATTGTGATCAAGCATGCAATTTGAATGAACTTTATAAATAAATCAAATAAAAAATTTCTCTATTCTCTGTTTAGATTGTTTTAAATGTACGCTTAGATGTTCTGTGTTTTGTTAAGCACATAGGTAGCACTTGATTATTGGTGTTGAAATGTAGCCAAACAATCATCAAGCAATACACAGGTGATGATCAAAACCTGTGATTCCTTCTAAGTTTAAAGGGACATAAAAATTAAAAATATTCTTTCATGATTCAGCTAGAGAATACAATTTTAAACAACTTTCTAATTTACTTCTATTATCTAATTTGTTTCATTCTCTCTGTATGCTTTGTTGAAAGATCAGCAATGCACTACTGGTTGCTGACTGAACACATGGGTGAGGCAATGACAATCGGTATATATATGCAGACACCAATTAGCAGCTAGAACCTAGGTTCTTTGCTGCTCCTGAGCTTGCAAATATAAACATTTCAGTAAAGGATAACAAGAGAAGGAAGCAAATTAAATGATAGAAGTAAATTTGAAAGTTATTTAAAATTGTATTCTCTATCTGAATCACGCAAATAAATTTTTGGGTTTCATGTCCCTTTAAATTATTTTTCAAATAAAGATAGTAATAGAAAGAATAATATTTAGCAATATGAATTTTTTTTATGTATATATAAAATGCATGGTCTATGTAAATGAGGAATATCATCTTTTGACTATACTATTTTTAGAAATACTATAAAATGACAGATTATATCAACAATCAATGAAATTTAACATTCTTGTTTAACCCTTTGAGTGCTAAGCACTTTCCCACCTGGGTGCTAATATTTTCTAAGTTTTTTTTTATTTTTTTTATTTTTGCAAAACATTTTTTTAACTTTTTTTTTTTACAGACCCCCAAGTCTTACACTGTTTGAAAGGTTAGGCAATTACCTTTCCAACAGTGGGTCTGTAGCTGCTTAGATGCCTGAGATACAGGCTTCTAAGCAGCATGGCCCCTCCTCCTATACTTAACATTGTTAAGTATAAATGAAGTTGAGTGATGACGTCATCACGTCATTGCGCGTGACGTCACCACGCATCATGTGATGCTTGTCACTCTACAGGCACGATTGCCGGGGTAGTAGCGGTTAGGAGCCCCAAGAGCTCCCTCAAGGTGGGAGAATGCTCTGGTGCTAATGATGGCTCAGAGCTGTCATTAGCACTCAAAGGGTTAAGACTGTGATATTCTTCAGTAATAACATTTTAACTTTAAAATTATGGCATTGACTGTCCCGGTAATGTGAACACACATAACATTAATGTTTAATCTTGTTTTTGTTACCTCTGGAGGAGATCGAAGATTTTGGAGGGTGTCCCAAAGCTCTTCGGACCTCAGCTGAAAAAAACTAATGTGTATATACAGATTTAAAAATCAATTTACAATCATACGAGTAAGAGCATTTAAATTAAACAAAATCTAACATAAAAAAATCAAAAGATTATTGTAATACAAACAGAGCAGTAATAGTGGTACAATAGCTAGCAAGTATGTTTTCTCATAAGCAGTTACATATTCAGTATTCATATTGACGATTCCAAAGTATAATATTGGATTTTGCCACTGAGATAAATAATTATCTGAAAAAGTTCCGTTATCACGTTCCAATGAGAGAAGATATAAGGGATTAGTGCCCAATGTGTTTTCCTGTGAGGACAGTGTTATTGGTTAATGTCCGGTAAATATCACAAATATTTGTAACAAAGGAATAGTGTCCTGTGTGTCCCGGTATGCAGGTAATGCAAATAGCCACTGTCCCGTGAAAGTCACAGAGATGGTATCATCTAAACACTGAAGCATGAAAAAAAGAAGAAATACTTAGCTAGTATCCTCTGTAAACAGCGGGATCGTAAGAATCAGCCATAGTGTCAAGTAGCCAGTAAGATCGGTGTGCCGGATCGTTCCGTGAGCGTGACTAGAAAGACAACTTCCACAGATGGTCGTGGTTTGGTACAAACCCCTCCAGTCGCGTCTGTAGGTAATGCTTTGGTCCGCGTTGCACGCCGTACTCAGATGGTGTCTCCCTCTCTGACATCAGGGATGCGCGCTGCAAGTCAGCGCTTGATGACAGATCCTCAGGTCAAGGGTGAATGTGGCTCCGCTGAGAGGTCGGGTTAAAGTCGTAGGGCTCCAACAAGCGGTATCCCATCCGCTGAATAATGAAGAAGGTACATCCCCCCAGGGGGAGAAAAGATAGGAGACCCGGAGACGTTTCCTGTCTCCGGGTCTCCTATCTTTTCTCCCCCTGGTGGGATATACCTTCTTTAACATTAAAAAACATACCTGTTGTTCGGCCAATGCTTGCTCCATCAGGGGTGCTGCACATAATGTCAGGCTGTGTGGCGGCCGAGGAGAAGCTGTGGCTGGATTCAGTATGGATACTGACGGCCAATGGGACAGTGTCATCCTCATCAGTGGCAGCAGCAGCTGTAGCTGCAGCAGCACTGGTAGATGCTGGAAAAAAGATTAAAAAAATGACAACATGAGTACTAATATAAATGTATATCATAATGTCAATAAAACAAAAGGCCTATGTTTTTCTTAAAACACTATTGTGACATGAAGAACGCATTTAATTGAACTTTAATTACCTGCCACCTCGTCAGTATCATGCCCAACCAAATCCAGACCGAACGTCATATTTTCCCCCAGCTTCTTCATCAGCTGAGTCTCGTATGAAGAGAGCTCAGCTGTATACAGCACGCCACTGCCTGCAGTACGTGCAGACTGTTTCTCCCTGGCCAGCTTGGCCTTCAAGGTTCTCTACAGTGCTGCACCGATTTCGCATGAGTGCCTTTAGCAGAGACACTGTCAGCTATATCTCTCCAGATCTGTTGTTTTCTGGAGAGAGATGTCTGCTCGGCTTTGGAACCAAATATAACATCATAATGCTCTAAAACCTTTGTAACTAAAATCCTATTTCTCCAACATTGGTGTGTCCGGTCCACGGCGTCATCCTTACTTGTGGGATATTCTCTTCCCCAACAGGAAATGGCAAAGAGTCCCAGCAAAGCTGGTCACATGATCCCTCCTAGGCTCCGCCCACCCCAGTCATTCTCTTTGCCGTTGCACAGGCAACATCTCCACGGAGATGGTTAAGAGTTTTTTGGTGTTTAAATGTAGTTTTTATTCTTCTATCAAGTGTTTGTTATTTTAAAATAGTGCTGGTATGTACTATTTACTCTGAAACAGAAAATGATGAAGATTTCTGTTTGTAAGAGGAAGATGATTTTAGCAGACAGTAACTAAAATCGGTTGCTGTTTCCACATAGGACTGTTGAGATGAAGTAACTTCAGTTGGGGGAAACAGTTAGCAGACTTTTCTGCTTAAGGTATGACTAGCCATATTTCTAACAAGACTGTGTAATGCTGGAAGGCTGTCATTTCCCCTCATGGGGACCGGTAAGCCATTTTCTTAGTCAAAAACAAACAGAATAAAGGGCTTATTATGGGCTAAAAAACTGGTAGACATTTTTATGGGCTAAATCGATTGCTTTATTTGTGCATATTATTCAAATTTAGGCTAACAATTGACATTTATAATCTTGGGGAACGTTTATAAAATGGCAGGCACTGTATTGGACACCTTTTTCAGTCAGGGGGCCTTTCTAGTCATAGACTGAGCCTCATTTTCGCGCCATTAATGCGCAGTTGTTTTTTGAGAACAGGGCATGCAGATGCATGTGTGTGGATCTAAGAATCTCTGAAAAAGCTTTTAGAAGGCGTCATTTGGTATCGTATTCCCCTCAGGGCTTGGTTGGGTCTTAGCAAAGACTGTATCTGGGACTGTATAGGGGTTAAATTGAAAAACGGCTCCGGTTCCGTTATTTTAAGGGTTAAAGCTCTGAAATTTGGTGTGCAATACTTTTAAGGCTTTAAGACACTGTGGTAATTTTTGAACAATTCCTTCATACTTTTTCACATATTCAGTAATAAAGTGTTTTCTGTTTGAAATTTAAAGTGACAGTAACGGTTTTATTTTAAAACGTTTTTTGTGCATTGTTGACAAGTTTAAGCCTGTTTAACATGTCTATACCTTCAGATAAGCTATGTTCTATATGTATGAAAGCCAATGTGTCTCCCCATTTAAATTTATGTGATAATTGTGCCATAGCGTCCAAACAAAGTAAGGACAGTACTGCCACAAATAATGATATTGCCCAAGATGATTCCTCAAATGAGGGGAGTAAACATGATACTACATCATCTCCTACTGTGTCTACACCAGTTTTGCCCATGCAGGAGGCCCCTAGTACATCTAGTGTGCCAATACTTATTACCATGCAACAATTAACGGCTGTAATGGATAACTCCATAGCAAATCTTTTATCCAAAATGCCTACTTATCAGAGAAAGCGCGATTGCTCTGTTTTAAACACTGAAGAGCAAGAGGACGCTGATGATAATTGTTATGTCATACCCTCACACCAATCTGAAGGGGCCATGAGGGAGGTTTTGTCTGAGGGAGAAATTTCAGATTCAGGAAAAATTTCTCATCAAGCTGAACCTGATGTTGTGACATTTAAATTTAAATTAGAACATCTCCGCGCACTGCTTAAGGAGGTGTTATCTACTCTGGATGATTGTGACAATTTGGTCATTCCAGAGAAATTATGCAAGATGGACAGGTTCCTAGAGGTTCCGGTGCCCCCCGACGCTTTTCCTATACCCAAGCGGGTGGCGGACATAGTAAATAAAGAGTGGGAAAAGCCCGGCATACCTTTTGTTCCTCCCCCTATATTTAAGAAATTATTTCCTATGGTCGACCCCAGAAAGGACTTATGGCAGACAGTCCCCAAGGTCGAGGGGGCAGTTTCTACTCTAAACAAACGCACTACTATTCCTATCGAAGATAGTTGTGCTTTCAAAGATCCTATGGATAAAAAGTTGGAAGGTTTGCTTAAAAAGATTTTTGTACAGCAAGGCTACCTTCTACAACCAATTTCATGCATTGTTCCTGTCACTACGGCAGCGTGGTTCTGGTTCGAGGAACTAGAAAAGTCGCTCAGTAGGGAAACTCCATATGAGGAGGTTATGGACAGAGTTCACGCACTTAAATTGGCTAACTCTTTTATTTTAGATGCCGCTTTGCAATTAGCAAAATTAGCGGCGAAAAATTCAGGGTTTGCTATTGTGGCGCGCAGAGCGCTTTGGCTAAAGTCTTGGTCAGCGGATGTGTCATCCAAGACAAAATTACTTAACATTCCTTTCAAAGGTAAAACTTTATTTGGACCTGATTTGAAAGAGATTATTTCAGACATCACTGGGGGAAAGGGCCACGCCCTTCCACAGGATAGGTCTTTTAAGGCTAAAAATAAGCCTAATTTTCGTCCCTTTCGCAGAAATGGACCAGCCTCTAATTCTGCATCCTCTAAGCAAGAGGGTAATGCCTCACAACCCAAACCAGCCTGGAAACCAATGCAAGGCTGGAACAAAGGTAAGCAGGCCAAGAAGCCTGCCACTGCTAACAAGACAGCATGAAGGAGTAGCCCCCGATCCGGGACCGGATCTGGTGGGGGGCAGACTCTCTCTCTTTGCTCAGGCTTGGGCAAGAGATGTTCAGGATCCTTGGGCGCTAGAAATAGTTTCTCAAGGTTATCTCCTGGAATTCAAGGAACTACCCCCAAGGGGAAGGTTCCACAAGTCTCATTTATCCTCAAACCAAATAAAGAGACAGGCATTCTTACATTGTGTAGAAGACCTGTTAAAGATGGGAGTGATACACCCAGTTCCAATAAAGGAACAAGGAATTGGATTTTATTCCAATCTGTTCGTAGTTCCCAAAAAAGAGGGAACGTTCAGACCAATTTTGGATTTGAAGATCCTAAACAAATTTCTCAGGGTACCATCGTTCAAAATGGAAACTATTCGAACGATTCTACCCACCATCCAGGAAAGTCAATTTATAACTACCGTGGATCTAAAGGATGCATACCTACATATCCCTATCCACAAGGAACATCATCAGTTCCTAAGGTTCGCTTTTCTGGACAAACATTACCAGTTTGTGGCTCTTCCATTCAGATTAGCCACTGCTCCAAGGATTTTCACAAAGGTGCTAGGGTCCCTTCTAGCGGTTCTAAGACCAAGGGGCATTGCAGTAGTACCTTACTTGGACGACATTCTAATACAAGCGTCGTCCCTGTCAAAGGCAAAGGCTCATACGGACATCGTTCTAGCCATTCTCACATCTCACGGATGGAAGGTGAACAAAGAAAAGAGTTCTCTGTCCCCGTCAACAAGAGTTCCCTTCTTGGGAACAATAATAGATTCCTTAGAAATGAGGATTTTTCTGACAGAGGTCAGAAAATCAAAACTTCTAAGCTCTTGTCAAGTGCTTCATTCTGTTCCTCGTCCTTCCATAGCGCAGTGCATGGAAGTAATAGGATTAATGGTTGCAACAATGGACATAGTTCCTTTTGCACTAATTCATCTAAGACCATTACAACTGTGCATGCTCAAACAGTGGAATGGGGATTATACAGACTTGTCTCCAATGATTCAAGTAGATCAAAAGACCAGAGATCCACTCCGTTGGTGGCTGACCCTGGACCATCTGTCCCAGGGAATGAGCTACCGCAGGCCAGAGTGGGTCATTGTCACGACCGACGCCAGTCTAGTGGGCTGGGGTGCGGTCTGGGAATCCCTGAAAGCTCAGGGTCTATGGTCTCGGGAAGAGTCTCTTCTCCCGATAAACATTCTGGAACTGAGAGCGATATTCAATGCTCTCAGAGCTTGGCCTCAACTAGCAAAGGCCAAATTCATAAGGTTCCAATCAGACAACATGACGACTGTTGCTTATATCAATCATCAAGGGGGAACAAAGAGTTCCCTGGCGATGAAAGAAGTGACCAAAATAATTCAATGGGCGGAGGATCACTCCTGCCACTTGTCTGCGATCCACATCCCAGGAGTGGAAAATTGGGAAGCGGATTTTCTGAGTCGTCAGACATTTCATCCGGGGGAGTGGGAACTCCATCCGGAAATCTTTGCCCAAATAACTCAATTATGGGGCATTCCAGACATGGATCTGATGGCGTCTCGTCAGAACTTCAAGGTTCCTTGCTACGGGTCCAGATCCAGGGATCCCAAGGCTACTCTAGTAGATGCACTAGTAGCACCTTGGACTTTCAACCTAGCTTACGTATTCCCACCGTTTCCTCTCATTCCCAGGCTGGTAGCCAGGATCAATCAGGAGAGGGCCTCGGTGATCTTGATAGCTCCTGCGTGGCCACGCAGGACTTGGTATGCAGACCTGGTGAATATGTCATCGGCTCCACCATGGAAGCTACCTTTGAGACAGGACCTTCTTGTTCAAGGTCCATTCGAACACCCAAATCTGGTCTCCCTCCAACTGACGGCTTGGAGATTGAACGCTTGATTCTATCAAAGCGTGGGTTTTCAGATTCGGTGATAGATACTCTGGTTCAGGCCAGAAAACCTGTAACTAGAAAAATTTACCATAAAATATGGAAAAATATATCTGTTGGTGTGAATCCAAAGGATTCCCATGGAATAAGATAAAAATTCCTAAGATTCTCTCCTTTCTTCAAGAAGGTTTGGAGAAAGGATTATCTGCAAGTTACCTAAAGGGACAGATCTCTGCTTTATCTGTCTTACTACACAAAAGACTGGCAGCTGTGCCAGATGTTCAAGCATTTGTTCAGGCTCTGGTTAGGATCAAGCCTGTTTACAGACCTTTGACTCCTCCCTGGAGTCTAAATCTAGTTCTTTCAGTTCTTCAAGGGGTTCCGTTTGACCCTTACATTCCATAGATATTAAGTTACTATCTTGGAAAGTTTTGTTTTTGGTTGCAATTTCTTCTGCTAGAAGAGTTTCAGAGTTATCTGCTCTGCAGTGTTCTCCTCCTTATCTGGTGTTCCATGCAGATAAGGTGGTTTTGCGTACTAAGCCTGGTTTTCTTCCTAAAGTTGTTTCTAACAAAAATATTAACCAGGAGATAGTTGTACCTTCTTTGTGTCCGAATCCAGTTTCAAAGAAGGAACGTTTGTTAAACAATTTGGACGTTGTCCGTGCTCTAAAGTTCTATTTAGAGGCTACTAAAGATTTCAGACAAACATCTTCCTTGTTTGTTGTTTATTCTGGTAAAAGGAGAGGTCAAAAAGCGACTTCTATCTCTCTTTCCTTTTGGCTTAAAAGCATCATCCGATTGGCTTATGAGACTGCCGGACGGCAGCCTCCTGAAAGAATCACAGCTCACTCCACTAGGGCTGTGGCTTCCACATGGGCCTTCAAGAACGAGGCTTCTGTTGACCAGATATGTAAGGCAGCGACTTGGTCTTCACTGCACACTTTTGCCAAATTTTACAAATTTGATACTTTTGCTTCTTCGGAGGCTATTTTTGGGAGAAAGGTTTTGCAAGCTGTGGTTCCTTCCGTTTAGGTGACCTGATTTGCTCCCTCCCTTCATCCGTGTCCTAAAGCTTTGGTATTGGTTCCCACAAGTAAGGATGACGCCGTGGACCGGACACACCAATGTTGGAGAAAACAGAATTTATGCTTACCTGATAAATTACTTTCTCCAACGGTGTGTCCGGCCCACGGCCCGCCCTGGTTTTTTAATCAGGTCTGATGAATTATTTTCTCTAACTACAGTCACCACGGTATCATATGGTTTCTCCTATATATATTTCCTCCTGTCCGTCGGTCGAATGACTGGGGTGGGCGGAGCCTAGGAGGGATCATGTGACCAGCTTTGCTGGGACTCTTTGCCATTTCCTGTTGGGGAAGAGAATATCCCACAAGTAAGGATGACGCCGTGGACCGGACACACCGTTGGAGAAAGTAATTTATCAGGTAAGCATAAATTCTGTTTTTGATCAAAAGTAAATTGGATATTGCGCCCGGATTTTGTCTTTCCAGACGCCATATCAAAAAAATATAGTACACAAAAGTCGCAAGAAAAACACAAGAAAATCACAAGTACTACTGAGCTCTCAGAAAAGCTTTGTAGGACTTAATATACTCCATTTTCATTCCATTTTTTTATAGTTAGTCAATACGTAAACAATCAGCCATTAACAATTAGACAATCATCAATTAAAATGTGTTACAATATTAGCTTTATTGACGGTTATTCAATTCTTTTAGTACATCCTATTAATAATGCTGTCATATACTATTAAATATTCAGATAAGTGATTTAGTAAATGAACTTGTTTTTATAATAAAATCAATATTGTTATATAATCAATAACCAAGAATAAGAGTGCGCTAATGAAAGCTCTACCTGTTAAAAAGAGATACTAAAATATCTTATATTAAATAAAGAATAAGAGTTTAAGAACACTTATAATAACAACACTTATATACCTTAATAACCTTATAGTGATATTAACCTTATTAACCTTAATAGTGATATTAACTTCCTTGAAAAATAAACTCCTTAAAAAATTAATCGAAATTTTAATAGTAATCTTGATAACAGTTAAAATAACAATGAAAAAAAGTATAAATTAAGTATAAATAAGGTGCACCTTATAAAATATTTCAATATAAAATTGCATTAAAACAAGTCTGTGGATCAGGAGTATTCTGTATATAAATATGTATTTGCTGCTCTCATACGTGAATAGCCCAAAAATAAAGAGGTAAGTTTGTCAATATTGTTAAAAAAGAATTCCTTTGTGTTCTGTATTGTAGTTGAAAAGCAATGGTTAACTTCACTATACACAGTTTGATACAGTTTGCCTTGTTATTGTATTTGTGAAGCGTATTCAATGTATCAATATGACACCAACAAGCCCCAGGGGATCTTACTCACCAGAATCCGAAAGCTGTGATATAGTAACTGCTTTCTCTGACCTTATTACCTTTTCCAGCGTGGGATTATTTGCTTGGCGTTTTCTGTGACCGTTTGTAACCTTCTGACGTATTGCTGTCACGTGTTGGTTTTAGGTCAGCCAATCAAAAGGTCAGATTACCTGCACAAGTAGTAAAGATCCTAAAGCGGTCGCTTCACTTGAAACGTTTTCTTTTCAATAGCTTTCAATAGTTTTTGACTTAATTGGTGTTGGTATCAATTCATATAAGATGTTTAGCGTAAATTCCGATCACGCTAAGGAGTTCAGATAAAAAAATCCATAGGAAGCTGGCCAGCTACACAGGACTGCTTATCTACGCATTTCAGCATAAAGCTTTTTTTAAGATTGATTCAATATACTTATGTAAGTAAATATACATTCATATTTGTTTTATGAAGAAATAATTAGCAAAGGAGGAAAGAAAATGTTACAAGATATAGTTTTCATAACTTAGTCAGTGGTGACGCATATTATATAATATGATTACAGTTTCAATGTGGATTAAATAGCAATAGTCAAGAACACATGATGAATATAATCCGCCAATCAAACATTATTATTTTTTTACACTGTCAATAACCAATCAGATTGCTCTCTACTTGGGATAGTTGTGTCGCACTTAAAAATTATTATAGACATATTGTTTTTTTAAGATTGCGCGACCTCCAGTGTTTAGCGATGGGGAATTGGTCATATTAGTCTACGGTATGAGCCGTTACTTCCCCAGGAGGATCAGAGGAGTTAGGGGAATAAGACATGAGGACAGGGACTGCATCATCTATGAGATAATGCAGCGCATGAGAAGAGTGTCCGGCGTACGACGGTCATGTCATAGTTGTCTTCGGAGGTTTTCAGACCTTCGGCAATGCTAAGGGGATCACTACAGGGCGCTCCAATCGCTCATTAGGAGCATAAGTAGCATTTATTATATTGTGTATTATACTTATAGATTATGTATATTTCAGTGACGCAGAAAAATCTAATTTTATTTCATAATAGAGTATTACATTTTAATTGACTGTAATATAGTCCTATATATTTTATTTCATTCTGTTAATATCTTTACAAGAATATAAATTTAGTTGCAGGCCCATTTTATTTTCAAAACATGTTTTTTTTTTGCTGATTGGTGGCTTAATGGCAGCCACTAATTTTATGTCAGTCACCAATAAAAAAGTTCTGTACAGGGTCAATAAACTAAAATTGGCTGCCCCCTTAGCTTATATACATTATTTATTCAATTAAGACAGCCATAGAAAGAAGAAAAATTGATAATGCGAGGAAATTTGGTTAATTAAAAATAATACTCTATCAGAATCATTTAAAATAAAAAACATAAAATATATAAATATATATATATATTTATATATATATATATATATATAATTTTAAATGTTTGTTTTATATATATATATATATATATTTACTGCATGCATATATATTTAGAAATATATGTACTGCATGTATATATATTATATATATATATATATATATATGTGATTTCAAATAGTGTCACTTAGCAATAATGGTAATATAGATAAATCTTTTGCAATGCAAACGCAAATATGTGACAAGCAAACAGTGCATATAGATACCAGTGGTGTTGTAGCTCTGTGTCCCTAATCCTGATTCAGCACCCCTGTTATAAATCGTAATTTCATGGCTGACCCAGCCCCCCCAACAGCTCTTTACCCTGAGATGTTTTCCCCCCCCACTGTTGTCAAAGCTGTCACTGGTCCCCCACCACTCAAAGATACACTGCTTGTAAAGATAAAAAAAATTAAACTAGTTACAAAAAGGTTTAAACAGCAGAGTAAGGCCACCAAATCACAGTCCACTGCCCGGCTCAAGAATAGTGAAAAAAAGGTAAAAAAAAATAAATGATAACTTACCGGCCGAGAAACGCGTTGCCAAATAAATCTGTTTTTAACTTTTTATGCACTATGGATGTGTATTTTTATTCCCTGCCTGCACTCAGTGTGATAATATCTCCCCACATACTGTCTCTCCTGTCTGAGCCAAGTCCAGAACAGAGAATCGACATCCACACAGGGTCTACCGCATACGCCTGCAGGTGAATGGCTTCTGTTTATACAGTATCTCACAAAAGTGAGTACACCCCTCACATTTTTGTAAATATTTTATTATATCTTTTCATGTGAAAACACTGAAGAAATGACACTTTTCTACAATGTAAATTTGCTGTCCACTCAAAATAACTCAACACACAGCCATTAATGTCTAAACGGTTGGCAACAAAAGTGAGTACAGCCCTAAGTGGAAATGTCCAAATTGGGCCCTATTAGCCATTTTCCCTCCCTGGTGTCATGTGACTCGTTAGTGTTACAAGGTCTCAGGTGTGAATGGGGAGCAGGTGTGTTAAATTTGGTGTTATCGCTGTCACACTCTCTCATACTGGTCACTGGAAGTTCAACATGGCACCTCATGGCATTGTTGCTCTACATAAAGATGGCCTAGGCTATAAGAAGATTGCTTAGACCCTGAACCTGAGCTGCAGCATGGTGAGCAAGACCATAAAGCAGTTTCACAGGACAGGTTCCACTCTAAACAGGCATCGCCATGGTCGACCAAAGAAGTTGAGTGCACATGCTCAGTGTCATATCCAGAGGTTGTCTTTGGTAAATATATGTATGAGTGCTGCCAGCATTGCTGCAGAGGTTAAAGGGGTGGGGGGTCAGACTGTCAGTGCTCAGACCATATGCCGCACACTGTATCAAATTGGTCTGCATGGATGGCATCCCAGAAGGAAGCCTCTTCTAAAGATTATGCACAAGAAAGCCTGCAAACAGTTTGCTGAAGACAAGCAGACTAAGGACACGAATTACTGGAACCATGTCCTGTGGTCCAATGAGACCAAGATAAAATTATTTGGTTCAGATGGTGTCAAGCGTGTGTGGTGGCAACCAGGTGAGGAGTACGAAGACAAGTGTGTCATGCCTACAGTCAAGCATGGTGCTGGGAGGGTCATGGTCTGGTCCTGCATGAGTGCTGCCTGCACTGGGAAGCTACAGTTCTTTGAGGAAACCATGAATCCCAACATGTACTGTGACATACTGAAGCAGAGCATGATACCCTCCCTTTGGAGACTGGGCTGCAGGGAAGTATTCCAATATGATAACGACCCCAAACACACCTCCAAGATGACCACGGCCTTGCTAAAGAAGCTGAAGGTAAAGGTGATCGACTGGCCAAGCATGTCTCCAGACCTAAACCCTATTGAGCATCTGTGGGGCATTCTCAAATGGAAGGTGGGGGAGCACAAGGTCTCTACCATCTAACGTGTCATTTCTTCAGTATTATCACATGAAAAGATATAATAAAATATTTACAAAAATGTGAGAGGTGTACTCACAATCCACTACAACAAGACAGAACAAAACAAAGAAAAAGATCTTTAGAAAAAGAAGACGGGGAAATAGAGCAGGAAAATTCATACAGGCTAACAGGAAAAATAAGGAAAGAATAGGGGAGGCCAAAAAAGATATTTTTAATCTAGCACAAATTGATTTAGACCATAATGATATATCTCTGCTACAAAAAGGATTAAATTTTGCCTCAAAATCGAAACCAAACAAATTTGAGATGTTTGTTGACATCCACAAATATGTAAGGAAATTAACGTTAAAAAGATATTTTTTGAAAAACCCAGAATATAGAGATAGACCTAATAAGGAATACCTAGAAGCAGGGGACCTAGGGACTTTAAATATTCTAAAGGATCTTGAAAACATAGATCATATTTCACCAAATGAGGAACTCAATGGTAATTGCTTGGATATATCAAATTTATCTATCTATGAGAACGAACCGACAATCAAACATTCGAATTTTAAAGCTAGGTCCACCTTTAACCCAGTAGGAACACAAGGGGAATATATTTCAACTTTCAATAAATTAATATCCAAAGAGATAGAAGATCAATTCAAAGAGGAAAATAAATACATTAATAAGCATAATGACAATTTAAGTATTTTGGAGAGGAAATCCCTAAAAAAGCTAGGTGATAATAGAGAAATAATTATTCGCCCGGCCGACAAAGGCGGGGGGATAGTAATTCAGAAGAGGGAAGATTATCTAAAAGAGGCCATGAATCTACTAAGCGACAAAGATACATATCAAATTTTAACAACAGATCCAACTGAAACTTACAATAAGGAGTTAAATAAATTATTAAGTCAAGCAAAATCAGAAGGGATACTAAATGATGATGAATATAAATACATATATACCCCACAACCAAATATTCCGATCATATATCACCTCCCGAAAATACATAAAGACCAAAAAAACCCTCCTGGTAGACCAGTTATTTCCGGGATTGGGTCGATCACAGATAAGCTCTCAAAATATGTAGATTTTTTCTTGCAACCCTTGGTCAAATCCACTAGAGCATACCTAAAAGATACTGCAGAAGTGATCACTAAATTTGAAGGGATAAGCTGGGAAAAAGATATGACCTGGTTAACATGCGATGTTGCATCGCTGTATACGTGTATTCCACACTCCAATGGTATCCAAAAAGTGGAGTTAGAACTAGCAAATTGGTCCTTTCCATCCAACCAAATAGAGTTTTTAATTGAAAGTATAAAATTTATTCTACATAGAAATTATTTTAACTTTGAAAACAAATTTTATGTTCAGAAAAGGGGGACGGCAATGGGTACTACATTTGCCCCCTCATACGCGAATCTGTATGTAAATGCGTTTGAAAATAATTATGTATGGGGAAAATAACCCTTTTATTAATAATATTTTAATTTATGGAAGATACATAGATGATATTATCATTCTATGGAAGGGTAATGACGAGCTAGTTAATGATTTTATGGACCATTTAAATAATAACGATTTTAACTTAAAATTTACTAAAAATATATCAAAAGAAAAGATAGAATTTTTGGATCTAATTCTTTTTAAAGATCAGCAAGGCAAAATCGCTGTTAGAAACTATAGAAAGATCACAGATTGTAACAGTTTCATACAAGCAAAAAGTGCCCATAGAAAAAGTTGGATAAACAATGTTCCCCAAAGTCAATTTTCAAGAATCAGGAGAAATTGTACACACAGTACAGATTTCGATACAGAAGCAGATATTTTAGAGAAGAAATTTCTGAATAAAGGATATAATCCAGAATTATTAAATAAAGCAAAAGCAAATGCAGTTGCGAAAGATAGAGGGTCTTTTTTTCGAGAAAAGAAACCAAATGATGAGTCAATAGCCATAGGGACCAATCTGCATAACAATTTAATAAAATCAAAATCAAAAAAGCATAACCCTATAAGATTTATAACTACATATAATCAAGGCTCCAAAAAATTAGAAAACATAATGAATAAACATTGGCCCATCTTGAAATCAGATCCCCTTCTAGGTCCACATCTTGATGAAAAACCCACTTTCACATACAAGAAAGGGAGAAGTTTGAAGAACATATTAGCTCCAAGTAGAATTAAACCAGTCCCTAAAAGGATTGACAATCCAAAAACTGATAACTGGCTAACCAATTGGAAAGGTACTATGAAATGTGGAAAAGCCAGATGCAATATGTGCAAACACATAAATAAAGCACCAACATTCCACAACAGTCAATCTACAGAAACCTATAATATAGACTTTAGAAGCAACTGCGACTCTATATACGTTGTGTATTTACTAGAATGTGGATGCGGCCTATTATATATAGGCCGCACGAAAAGAAAGATAAGACGTAGGGTAAATGAGCATTTATATAACATCAAAGAAAAAATGGAAAATCACAGCGTCCCAAAACATTTTCTAGATTGTCATGGGAGCAATCCAAGTTCTTTAAAGATACAAGTAATCGATCAAGTGCCACACACAAAACCAAATAGATTACTGGAATTGAGAAAGTTAGAAACAAAGTGGATATATAAGTTAAAAACACTACAGCCTTTAGGGCTAAACATTGATATAGATGTGGCGGCTTTTTTATAGTGTATTTTAGTGTATTATAGTGCATTATTAACTTCCTTGTTTTACGGTACTCCCAGAAATTTTTAGCATTATTAAATTTTTAGTAAAATTTTTAGAATTTTTAGTATTTTTAAGGTTTTTTTAGGAAGGTTCATATATATTTTTACCCTTCAAAGTTTCAAACAATTCTAACAGTCATTTTATAGTGTATAGTTTGTATTTTTCAAATCCATTTCATTATTTTTATTAATCAATGTCATTAATAGTGTATATTATAAGTTAAACTATGTCCCTTAGAGTATTTAGTCTTTTAGGGTATCCTTTGTTAAGCAACAACCCAAATTTATTAGGATATTCATTCTTTCTAAAACATGGTCATCTCAATAAATTTATTTAAAGAGTATAAAGTATAGACTAGTGCTATAGTATGAACATCTTTTATATATAAATTTTAGGATTCATAGATCAATCGAATAGGACAAGTCAAATATCAAATCCTTTTTTGCTTGTAGAAAATGAATTAGATAGCCAACAGTTTTCTTCCAGAGCATCAATTTGTATCACTAAACAAAGAAACATTCTTTAATTGTATCCTGCCCCAGGCAAATTAAATCTAGTTCTATTTATGATTATTATTACTATCATCAACAACAATAACAATTATCCCCTTTTTTCTAATGACCCCCTTTTTTAATAATAATCCTACTTCCACTAATAACCCTGTTAAAAATAAAGACAGATCGAAACTTAAATATCTACTATATGGTAAAAAAGCTGCACTAGCGTTTTATCTGTGGTCACCACATCGGTCTACAGGCTGTTGTACTATTATCATATAATGTTTACCTACCTTATATAAAAACAATGTGTTTTAATATACATCTGTGTAATAACGTTAATGTTCACCGGTCCTCAGTGGTTCTACCCGTATGAGAGCAATTTTGTTTCTGTATATGTATTTTAGCGTATTTTCTGTATTTGTATTTAGTTCATTTTTGTTTTATATAGTTAGTATCAATCATATGTGCTCACGGTGTAAAATGGAATACAGACAAAGTGAGCAACCTCAATCCGGGACTTTACTACAAAGCGCTCACACCCTCTAAAGATGATTGGTTGAGGAGCGCACACCCACAGCCTGATTGGCTACTACGCCTTTAAAACAAACAGGCGCCAACTCAAATTCACATAGCCTTTGATAAAGCCCGATCGGAGTCGGGGGAAACGCGTTAGGCATTCGCAAAAGGATTAAAGGGAAAGCAGTTACGAGTACTGTTAAGCACCAGGGGGACAACGACTTGGGCATCAGGATCCGGAACACCGCTGCCCAACAGTCCTTGTTTGGAACAGGAGAGGAGAGGGACCATCTATTTCCCTGGTGCCACAGGAGCTGCAAAAAACCCCAAGAGCATATGCTCTCAATGCAGAACTTTTATTTTAATCTAGTAAGTGTTATTTATTTGTGTGTCTCATCAGTATAATAAAACTCTACACTTGAATTGTGCCCTGTGCGCCTGTCTTTTCTTCCTTTACACTTTTGTGAGATACTGTACAAACGGATCTCCAGAATCTGTTCATTTGCGAGTATCGTGGACAGAGCGAGTTGAATGCTGTAAGAGGTCAGCATGCCTTTTTGCACCTCCTTCAAACTATGTGCCTGTACTCTTGTGAGTGCCTTTTCATTCAATTTTACCTATCTCCATTACACTTGGATAGCTACACTATGAGGTGCCCTCTTTTTATTTTCTTCCCAAACACCTCTTTACCCTGAGATGTTTCCCCCTACTGTTGTTAAAGATACACTGCTTGTAAAGATACAAAAAGTGAATCCAGTTACAAAGAGGTTTAAACAGCAGAGTAAGGCCTCCAACTTACAGTCCACTGTCCGGCTCACGAATAGTGAAACAAATGTAAAAAAATATTATTTACCGGCTGGCATCGTCTTCTTCACCAAAAAAACAGTGTGGCAAAAGAAGGGCAGCAAATGTCCTGAGTCCAGAGTCCAGGGCGGGACAGGTCCCAGCAGCTGGGGTGACTCTCTTCTTCACAGTAAGTTCCTTCTTCCACAACACTGTCTGTCACACTCAGTCACACGTGACTCTTCTTCACTCTTCCTGCTGTCTCCTCTACTTGTGATGTCACTGAGCACAGAGACCTGATCGGCTCCTTTAATGGGAGCGTATGGGCCGCGAGGAGCAGCACCGCTGGGTGGGGCTAGCTCTCATGGCTCATATAAAAATTAGCAAGCAGACATGATCCATGTTGCATAGTGGAGGGCAGCTGAATGGCTCACAGCCTCCCCCCCATTGTGCAATATGGATTGCATCATCTCTTTACTACATGACAGCGGCAGAGTTGGCAGTGGGGGGGTTGTTGGGTTTACTTTGGTGTACAAAAATATTTTTTTTATACATTTAAAAAATATATACTTTTTTTTATAAAACATTATAAAAAAGTTTATTCGCTCAGCCAACTAAAACCACTCTTTTATTTCTAGTATGTACTAGATAACTTCGAATGCTCAGTACTCAGGGTTACTTGGTTTTTAACCTGGGCAGTTTTGTACTGTGACGCTCATGACTGCACCTTTGCATCATTAACCATTTATTGTTTGCATGCTCATATTATGATGGTTCATATTTCTAATTATATCATAAAGGTTGTAACTACTAATTATTGTTATGATTCCACGTTATCTTATATTGTTATTAGTTCTCATATTCGTTCATTGCTGTATTAATTGAAAATAGCAAAAGATTTATTTCTAACTCGGGTTCAATTATGGTGGGACCTACCTCACTTTATTACTCCCACATTTTCAAATAGTCCTCTAGTTTACTTCACTCCTTGCTCCCCCCAACATGTATGTTGCTCTACTCAAATTTACAGAATAGAGCACGTTTTGGCTGTGTATAAAATATCACAGACCTTACTAAACCTCCCTAACCATATCCACCTTTTTACTTTTTATCTAAACGTAACTTGATCAGTAGAACATCATCTCCTAGCTAATCTCTCCCTTTCTTCTTTTCCCTCCCCCCCCCCTTTTTTTCTCTCTTCCTGTACTCACATATAACAAGATATCCTTGAAAATTGCTACTTTAAATACACAAGGTCTGAACTCGCCAACCAAGAGAAGCTTACTTGTCAGGTATTTATTAAAAACAAATGTAAGGTTTGCTTTTCTACTAGAGACCCATTGGCCCCAGGGCTCTACCTTCCTCCAAAATTCCAAACTATTTCCCATCTGCCACACGGCCTTGCATCCATCAAAAAAGCGTAGAGTGGCCATCATGATATACATAAATCTATATCTTGTGATATACAACACATTGAGGTGGACCCGGAGGGCAGATTCCTGATAATAGTTTGTACATTGGATAATACCCAATACACCCTGGTTTCCATATATGCCCCGAACACAAATCAAATCTCTTTCTTTAGAAAAGTATTACCTTTAATTGACCAGTTAGCAGGGGAACTCTAATTATAGGTGGGGATATTAACATCTCATGGGACCCGACCATTGACAAAAAAACATCTGTTCATAAACCCATAGACAAAGGGACCATTTCTTCATAAAATTTATTTAGAAACATAATGTACCAACACAATTTATATGATTCCTGGAGATGCCTATCTCCCACTGAGAGAGTCTTTACATTCTATTCAAGCCCACACCAATGCTACACCAGAATTGATTATCTTTTGTGTCAATCCAACCTAATTGACAAACTCTCATGCCCTAAAAATAGTAATTTCTAATACATCTCCACAAGTCATTCTCCCCAGTTGGAAACTCGACCCGTCCTTAATTACGGGGCCTTACTCGATAAGTACAGCTGAGGTTATTGCTGATTTTATAACCATTAATGTTGACAATATGCAAACAGATGACCCTATACTATGGGCAGCTACAAAGGCATATTTAAGAGGCCACTTTATTAAGCAGGCTACAACAAATCGCAAAGTTCAGGGGAAATCCCTTGCACAATTATATTCGGAATTTCAAACTCTAAAGCAACACAACAAAAATACCCCTACAAAACAGATGGCTGAACAGATAGCCTTAATCAAATCTAAAATCAATTCAATAGAAGAAAAGAGAGTTCAATCTAACCTCGTAGCGTTAAGTTAATTATATTACTATAAAATTAATAGAACCGACCAACTGTTAGCCCATAAACTGCGTTTACGCACCCAACAGAGACACATCCAGAATATCAAAACACAAGCAGGGCAGGTATACTCTGCTAAGGAGATTGGAAAACCCTTCACTCATTATTATGATTCATTATGCAACCTAGATAAGTCTCTGGATAGAACTTAAACGTCAATCCCCCATATCAACCAATTTTTAGAATCTCTTAACCTCCCGTCTGTATCAGAAGAAGAGGCTCAGGACCTCATGCTCCCCCCTACTGCTGAAGAACTAAAAAGGGCTTTCAAATCGATACAAACTTACAAGGCCCCAGGTCCAAACAGGTTTACAGCATTATTTTATAAGACCTTTTCCAAGCAACTAGCCCCAGTACTTCTTAGGTTCTTTGATTCGGCTTTCTCAGAAGGTATTTTATGACCTGCATTCTTAGAAGCAACGATCCTCACCCTACCAAAAGAAGGGAAAGACCCCTCTCTTTGCGAGAGCTACCGGCCCATTTCACTAATTAATGTGGACATCAAGCTATACGCAAAAATTCTTGTCACCAGATTGAATAGATTTCTTCCTTCCCTAGTAAATTCTGATCAGGTGGGTTTTATTCCGGGCAGACAGGGTCCGGATAACACTAGGAGTCATATTTATCAAGCTGTCAACCGCAAATACGCTGGAATTCCACAGCGTAATTGTGGAGAGCCTGATTCCCCTTATTTATCAAAGCCTACAGACCAGCAAAAGTAGAAATTTGTGACGTAACATACGATCCACCGGTCTCAGTCCAACACAGATCGATGCTTACATCATTACAGATGTTCTGAATGCAAATTTGGCACTATCTGACTACTTTTGCTAGTTATCAAATTTCTAACAGGTACGCTCGCCACTATTCCGGCCCAGCGTACCTGGTTTTAAATCCGCCACCCTGGAGTTAGCGGATGCAATAGGAATCAATGGGAGTCTGAAAGCAGTGAAAGCTCATGTTCGCTGCTGCCCGATATCCCATTGATTTCTAAGGGAGAATAAAAGTTATGTTTACACCTAACACCCTAACATGTACCCCGAGTCTAAACACCCCTAATCTGCCGCCCCTACACCGCCGCCACCTACATTATACTTATTAACTCCTAATCTTCCACCGCTACACCGCCGCCACCTACATTATACTTATTAGCCCCTATCCCGCCGCTCCCGGAGCACACCGCAACTAAATAAATGTATTAACCCCTAAACCTCTGGCCTCCCACATCACTACCACTTACTAAACCTATTAACCCCTAAACCGCCAGCCCCCACATCGCCATAAACTAAATTAAACTATTAACCCCTAAACCTAACAACCCGCTAACTTACTATTAAATATTAACTCATCCCTATCTTATAATAAATTTAAACTTACCTTTAGATTTATATTAAACTATATTAAAATATATTAAACTAATAATTAATCTACCCTAACTATTAGACTAAAATTACATTAAACTATATTAAACTATTAATTAACCTACCCTAACTGTTATACTAAAATTACATTAAACTATATTAAACTATTAAAGGATTACTTTCTGTTATAATTTTTAAGCTCTTAAACTCTGCATAAGAATCTATTTTGTCATGTTTACGGTAAAAGTATTCTTCTAATTCTATAATCTCTGAAACTTTCTAGGTCCACATGCCTATAGTTGGTATTTCTCTACTCCTCCAGTTTTTAGCTATCAGGACTTTAGCTCCGTTAGTCAAAATATTAAACAGGTGTATGTATGGTTTATACTTAATTGACAGGGGAGGCTTGTGTAGAAGCCATATCAAGGGGTCAAGTGGTAGCTGAATTTCTAGTATGGTCTCTACTTCCGAGATCACATCTCTTCAGAAATTCTGGACACTATTACACTACCACCACATGTGAGCGGTATCACTGTTTACATGGCCACAGCGCAAACATTTATTATTTTGGGTGTGGAATAGGCGGTGCATTTTCTTCGGGGTGAGATACCATCTGTGTAATAGTTTAAAGTTAACTTTTAGGATAGAGGATGAGATTGAAGATCTCATCGTGGCTTGAAATATTAATTTACTCGTTTGGGGTAATATGATGACTCCGAGATCTCTTTCCCAACTTTCTAGATATGGGGGTATGTATCCTGGGGGTGTGTGGGTTAAGATCTTGTATATAGTGGACAATATGTGTCTCAGGGGTGGATTTTGGACACAAAGAGATTCAAAGTTGGTCAGAAGTCTGACTATATTTCCATAGCCTGGGTATGTGGTAACAAAGTGGATTGTCTGTCTGTAGGTGAACCAGTTGGTGAAGCAGTCATGTCCCTTTGAAATTAGTTCTGTTTGAGAGAGCAGAGATTCGTTATTGGTTAGTTTGTGGATTGGGAAATCTCTATTCGGAGTGTTTACCGTGGACAAAGTCTCCATTTTCTATCAAAGATGTCAGAGGTGAAGGAATTGATGAGATGCAGTGTGTTTTGTTGACAGTGTGTTCCCAAATCTGGTAGGTCTCCTGGATCATTAGGTTATCTGTTTTGATTTTTTTAAGTAAGTTTGGGTTGCTCCAGCACAACCTTCCCAGATATGGCTTGCCCATTATTAGATGTTCCAGTATGACCCATCTTTTGTGATTGAAATGGATGTTCCAGTCCACCAATCTCTGTAAAAAGATGGCCTGACGGTAGGCAGCAAGATTCGGTACTCCCAAGGCCCCTTGTGTTTTGGAGGTTTGCATTATTTGTTTATTAATTCTGGGTGGTTTCCTGCGCCATATGAAATCACTAAATGCTTTATGTAATGACGGGAGAAATGTCTTGGGCAAGGGAATTGGTCAAGTTTGGAGAAGGTATAAAACACGTGGGAATACGTTCAATTTGATAGTGTCAATGCGTCCCAGCCACGATAGTTTTTTGGATCCCCATGATGAAAGGTCACGTATTATGGTATGCTTAATAGGTTTATAGTTTAGTCAATATATGTCATCTAGTGAGGGTGTAAGGTGTATTCCTAGGTATTTCAATGAATGGGAGCACCAGGTGAATGGGGTAACGTTTCAGGTAGCCGCTAATGACGGGCCAGACATATTAATGTTTAGTATTTCGGATTTGGACATGTTGACAACAAAGTTGGACAGGGATTGAAAGGTGTTAAACTCATTTAAGGGGTGAGGGATTGAGTGCTCAGGATCAGTGAGAGAGAAAAGCATGTCGTCTGCGAACAGTGATAACACATACTTCTGGTCTTCTATATTGATTCCAGTTATCTGGGGGTTCTGTCTAATTTTTACTGCCAGGGTTTCGATGACACATGCAAAAAGGAGTGGGGATAGCGGGCACCCCTGGCGTGTCCAGTTGGAGATGGTGAATGGAGAGGAGAGTGTTCCATTAACTAATATTCTTGCTGTGGGGTGAGAGTATAATGAGAAGATCCTAGTAAGAATCTTCGTTCCCAGACCCATATGGGTTAATGTGGCTCGCATGAAATCCCAGGCAACACGGTCAAAGGACTTTCCCGCATCCGTGGATAAGAGAACGGAAGGAATATTTTTAAGTTTGGCATAATTAATTAAATTTAAGGCCCTGACCGTGTTGTCCTTCGCCTCCCTTCCGGGCACAAAGCCGACTTGATCAAGATGAATTATGTCTGGGAGGATTTCATTCAGTCTGTGCGCCAATATTCGTGCATATATTTTGATGTCGGTATTTAGCAACGATATGGGGCGGTAATTGTAAGGAAGGTCTTGTGGTTTGTTGGGCTTAGGGATTAATATTATGTGGGCTTCTAATGCTCTGGTGGGGAAAGATTTGTGTTCATCTACAGATTGGAAGTATTGTAGCATGTGTGGGTTTAGAATGTCTTGGAAAGTGGTGTAGTATTTGTGGCTGAAGCCGTCAGGGCCTGGTGCTTTTCCGGTGGGCAAGTTCTTCAAGGCCAATTTTAGTTCAGATAGTGAAATGTTTTTTTTTTAAGCGTTCTTTTTGTGCTTCGGAAATGTGTGATAGTTGGAGTTTCCCAAGGTATTCCTCTATTAGTTGCGCCCGGGGCGCAGCTTGGTTCTGTGTACTAGTATTAGAATTTTGAATATTGTACAGTTTTTGAAAAAATGTTTTGAAGGCGTCTGATATGTTTTTGGTGGAGGTCTGGGGGTGGCCCCTGTTATCCCTGATCTGCATGATGTATTTTTTATGTGCTTTCTGTCTAAGATATCTAGCTAGTAGCCTACCTGATTTATTACGTCCGTAATATTTTTGCTGAGAGTATAGAGCTTGCCATTTATGTGTTTTATCGAGATGTGAGGTTAATGTTTGTTTTTGTAGTGTAATTTCGTCAAGTAAGTTTTTGTCTGTTGGTACCTTCTTATGTAGAGACTCTAGGCGCTGTATGTTTGAGATTAGTGAGGTAGTGAGTTCTCTTTTTGCTTTGCTTAATTGTGCTTTTATAGCTATTAATTCTTCCCTGATGACGCTCTTGTGGGCCTCCCATAAGGTATGTGCCTCTATCTCAGGGTGACAGTTATGTTCAAAGTACTATGTGATTGCGTTCGATAGTCTGGGGATCACGCAAGGGTCTGTCAGAAGGTATTTGTCAAGTCTCCAAATATAGGCCTAGATTTGGAGTTCGGCGGTAGCCGTCAAAACCAGCGTTAGAGGCTCCTAACGCTGGTTTTGGCCGCCCGCTGGTATTTGGAGTCAGTGATTAAAGGGTCTAACGCTCACTTTTCAGCCGCGACTTTTCCATACCGCAGATCCCCCTACGCCATTTGCGTATCCTATGTTTTCAATGGGATCTTTCTAACGCTGGTATTTAGAGTCGTTTCTGAAGTGAGCGTTAGAGCTCTAACGACAAAACTTCAGCCGCCTGAAAATAGCAGGAGTTAAGAGCTTTCTGGCTAACGCCGGTTCATAAAGCTCTTAACTACTGTACCCTAAAGTACACTAACACCCATAAACTACCTATGTACCCCTAAACCGAGCTCCCCCCACATCGCCGCCACTCGATTAAAATTTTTAACCCCTAATCTGCCGACCGCCACCTACGTTATACTTATGTACCCCTAATCTGCTGCCCCTAACCCCGCCGACCCCTATATTACATTTATTAACCCCTAACCTGCCCCCCACAATGTCGCCGCCAGCTACTTAAAATAATTAACCCCTAATCTTCCGACCGCAAAGCGCCGCCACCTACGCTATCCCTATGTACCCCTAATCTGCTACCCCTAACACCGCCGACCCCTATATTATATTTATTAACCCCTAATCTGCCCCCCTCAACGTCGCCGACATCTTGCCTACACTTATTAACCCCTAATCTGCCGAGCGGACCTGAGCGCTACTATAATAAAGTTATTAACCCCTAACCCGCCTCACTAACCCTATCATAAATAGTATTAACCCCCTAATCTGCCCTCCCTAACATCGCCGACACCTAACTTCAATTATTAACCCCTAATGTGACGACCGGAGCTCACCGCTATTCTAATAAATTGATTAACCCCTAAAGCTAAGTCTAACCCTAACACTAATACCCCCCTAATTTAAATATAATTTACATCTAACGAAATAAATTAACTCTTATTAAATAAATGATTCCTATTTAAAGCTAAATACTTACCTGTAAAATAAATCCTAATATAGCTACAATATAAATTATAATTATATTATAGCTATTTTAGGATTAATATTTATTTTACAGGCAACTTGGTATTTATTTTAACTAGGTACAATAGCTATTAAATAGTTAAGAACTATTTAATAGCTAAAATAGTTAAAATAATAACAAATTTACCTGTAAAATAAATCCTAACCTAAGATATAATTAAACCTAACACTACCCTATCAATAAAATAATTAAATAAACTACCTACAATTACCTACAATTAACCTAACACTACACTATCAATAAATTAATTAAACACAATTCCTACAAATAAATACAATTAAATAAACTAGCTAAAGTACAAAAAATAAAAATAACTAAGTTACAAAAAATAAAAAAATATTTACAAACATAAGAAAAATATTACAACAATTTTAAACTAATTACACCTACTCTAAGCCCCCTAATAAAATAACAAATCCCCCCAAAATAAAAAATTCCCTACCCTATTCTAAATTAAAAAAGTTACAAGCTCTTTTACCTTACCAGCCCTGAACAGGGCCCTTTGCGGGGCATGCCCCAAGAATTTCAGCTCTTTTGCCTGTAAAAGAATAAATACAATACCCCCCCCCCAACATTACAACCCACCACCCACATACCCCTAATCTAACCCAAACCCCCCTTAAATAAACCTAACACTAAGCCCCTGAAGATCTTCCTACCTTGTCTTCACCATCCAGGTATCACCGATCCGTCCTGGCTCCAAGATCTTCATCCAACCCAAGCGGGGGTTGGCGATCCATCATCCGGTGCTGAAGAGGTCCAGAAGAGGCTCCAAAGTCTTCCTCCTATCCGGCAAGAAGAGGACATCCGGACCGGCAAACATCTTCTCCAAGCGGCATCTTCGATCTTCTTCCATCCGGTGCGGAGCGGGTCCATCTTGAAGCAGGCGACGCGGATCCATCCTCTTCTTCCGATGTCTCCCGACTAATGACGGTTCCTTTAAGGGACGTCATCCAAGATGGCGTCCCTCGAATTCCGATTGGCTGATAGGATTCTATCAGCCAATCGGAATTAAGGTAGGAATTTTCTGATTGGCTGATGGAATCAGCCAATCAGAATCAAGTTCAATCCGATTGGCTGATCCAATCAGCCAATCAGATTGAGCTCGCATTCTATTGGCTGATCGGAACAGCCAATAGAATGCGAGCTCAATCTGATTGGCTGATTGGATCAGCCAATCGGATTGAACTTGATTCTGATTGGCTGATTCCATCAGCCAATCAGAAAATTCCTACCTTAATTCCGATTGGCTGATAGAATCCTATCAGCCAATCGGAATTCGAGGGACGCCATCTTGGATGACATCCCTTAAAGGAACCGTCATTAGTCGGGAGACATCGGAAGAAGAGGATGGATCCGCGTCGCCTGCTTCAAGATGGACCCGCTCCGCACCGGATGGAAGAAGATCGAAGATGCCGCTTGGAGAAGATGTTTGCCGGTCCGGATGTCCTCTTCTTGCCGGATAGGAGGAAGACTTTGGAGCCTCTTCTGGACCTCTTCAGCACCGGATGATGGATCGCCAACCCCCGCTTGGGTTGGATGAAGATGTTGGAGCCAGGACGGATCGGTGATACCTGGATGGTGAAGACAAGGTAGGAAGATCTTCAGGGGCTTAGTGTTAGGTTTATTTAAGGGGGGTTTGGGTTAGATTAGGGGTATGTGGGTGGTGGGTTGTAATGTTGGGGGGGGGGTATTGTATTTATTCTTTTACAGGCAAAAGAGCTGAAATTCTTGGGGCATGCCCCGCAGAGGGCCCTGTTCAGGGCTGGTAAGGTAAAAGAGCTTGTAACTTTTTTAATTTAGAATAGGGTAGGGAATTTTTTATTTTGGGGGTCTTTGTTATTTTATTAGGGGGCTTAGAGTAGGTGTAATTAGTTTAAAATTGTTGTAATATTTTTCTTATGTTTGTAAATATTTTTTTATTTTTTGTAACTTAGTTCTTTTTTATTTTTTGTACTTTAGCTAGTTTATTTAATTGTATTTATTTGTAGGAATTGTGTTTAATTAATTTATTGATAGTGTAGTGTTTGGTTAATTGTAGGTAATTGTAGGTAGTTTATTTAATTATTTTATTGATAGGGTAGTGTTAGGTTTAATTATATCTTAGGTTAGGATTTATTTTACAGGTAAATTTGTTATTATTTTAACTATTTTAGCTATTAAATAGTTCTTAACTATTTAATAGCTATTGTACCTAGTTAAAATAAATACCAAGTTGCCTGTAAAATAAATATTAATCCTAAAATAGCTATAATATAATTATAATTTATATTGTAGCTATATTAGGATTTATTTTACAGGTAAGTATTTAGCTTTAAATAGGAATCATTTATTTAATAAGAGTTAATTTATTTCGTTAGATGTAAATTATATTTAAGTTAGGGGGGTGTTAGTGTTAGGGTTAGACTTAGCTTTAGGGGTTAATCAATTTATTAGAATAGCGGTGAGCTCCGCTCGGCAGATTAGGGGTTAATAATTGAAGGTAGGTGTCGGCGATGTTAGGGAGGGCAGATTAGGGGTTAATACTATTTATGATAGGGTTAGTGAGGCGGATTAGGGGTTAATAACTTTATTATAGTAGCGCTCAGGTCTGCTTGGCAGATTAGGGGTTAATAAGTGTAGGCAGGTGTCGGCGACGTTGAGGGGGGCAGATTAGGGGTTAATAAATATAATATAGGAGTCGGCGATGTTAGGGCAGCAGATTAGGGGTACATAGGGATAATGTAAGTAGCGGCGGTTTACGGAGCGGCAGATTAGGGGTTAATAATAATATGCAGGGGTCAGCGATAGCGGGGGCGCAAGAGTAGGGGTTAATAAGTGTAAGGTTAGGGGTGTTTAGACTCGGGGTACATGTTAGAGTGTTAGGTGCAGACGTAGGAAGTGTTTCCCCATAGGAAACAATGGGGCTGCGTTAGGAGCTGAACGCTGCTTTTTTGCAGGTGTTAGGTTTTTTTTCAGCTCAAACAGCCCCATTGTTTCCTATGGGGGAATCGTGCACGAGCACGTTTTTGAGGCTGGCCGCGTCCGTAAGCAACTCTGGTATCGAGAGTTGCATTTGCGGTAAAAATGCTCTACGCTCCTTTTTTGGAGCCTAACGCAGCATTTGTTTGAACTCTCGATACCAGAGTTAAATTTATGGTGCGGCCAGAAAAAAGCCCGCGGAGCGTTAACAGCCCTTTTACCGCCAAACTCCAAATCTAGGCCATAGTCTTTTATAGGTTTTGAAGGCCATGTCATTGTGCAGAGCATGTAAGCGTGGTCAGACCATGTGATTGGAGAAATTTTTGCTGAATTAAATAATGAGAGTCCCCCAACATCGGCAAATACGTAATCTATTCTGGTATATATCTCTTGGGGGTATGAATAAAAGGTGTAATCCCTGAGTTGGGGATGTAGCGTTCTCCATACATCTTGCACCACTATATTTTTAAGGTACGAGTTAATTTTGGATATCTGTGAGGTTGGTATGGAGGAGTGCTGGGAAGAGCAGTCCATAATAGGGTTTAGGGCTATATTTAGGTCCCCACACATTATGAGAATTCCTTTCTGGTGTTCCAGAATTAAGTTTGTAATTTTTTTCACAAAGGAATGTTGTGCTGTGTTTGGGGCATATATTGATACTAGGGTTGTTGGTCTCCCGTAAAGAAGGCCAGTCAGGATGAGGTATCTTCCCTCTCTGTCTCTAATAGTTTGTAGAGCTGTAAAGGGTATATTTTTTTTTAATTAGGATCCCCACCCCGTGTTTTTTATTTCGGCAGTGTAATGCCCAATAACAGGTGCCGTATGTGCGTGTGAATGTGTTGGGCTCTTTTCCTTTGCGGAAGTGGGTTTCCTGCAGAAATACAAGATCTGCTCTGTGTCTGTGAAAGTCTTTTTAGGCCACTGTTCTCTTGCAGGGTATATTCAGGCCTTTTGCATTAACAGAGACTATATTTATATCATTACTGGTATAGGTGTGTAGTCTGTGGTTAGCCATTGTCTATATGTTGGTAGATAGATATATGTCGCCTGTGTGGTAACACGTCTATGAGTGTTCCAATCCGAATGTGTGTCAGGGCGCAGGACGGACCGGGAGCAATCTCACATAGCCTAATCGTCAGGCCACGCGAGTTGAACTCAACGTCAATGAACAAGTGAAATACAATAACATGAAGAACATGAAAAATAATAAAAAAACATTTGGAAAATACCAACATTAACAGTACGTTGGTTGGGGGGGGGGTAAAATATCTCACTTACCACTCATACTCCTAAATTAGAACGTTGGGGGTTATGTGTTCGCTTAGAATTAATTTAACCCCTTTATGTTTAGCTACATTGAGGTGGACTTCGTGCATTTAAGTGCACAGCTATTGAAGGTGAATTCAAAAGTGAGACTTCAACTATTTGTGGTGTCCTGTTTTGCAACTTTACTAAAATTCTAATTTGCGGGCTATCACACCCTTCTCATCTGTCATAGGGTTGCAATAATTATGTTTAAGAGAGAGCCGACTGAAACAATGCAACAACATTAATCCCTATCACGTCTCGGTGATTGTCGGGCCAGTGTGAAGCGTAGGACAGCTGTCTGTCATGTCTATATAACATTGCTGCCATATGACTTTCGGGTTTTAATAGTTAATTTTATCTGTATATTATATTGTGATCTCTTTGTGAGAGCTTGTCTCTCGCATTGAGGGATGGAAAGGCTAATCGCTCAAGGTCTTAATTTTTAGCGTTAAGTGTTATGTGCACATCTTTGTTTGGTTTAGTGATGTGCGATAAATGATGGGGGTATACGCATCCCCCCTCTATTTGTTTATCTATAGATGTAATTTGCTAATCTTAAGTGTGGTGGGGTGTCATAGCTGTTTGCAACTTTCATAAAGGTGTGAGATCTATTCTAGAGGGGAACAAGGAAAAACATGGAAAAACGTACAAACAATAACATCAATAATCCCCTCCACCTCCTGACACTAGCCAGGCCGATGTGCAACTTAAGGCTTCTATCTGCTGTATTATATAACATTATTGTATAATACTTATCGGATTCTAGTAGTAAGTCCTTTCCTTGACCAGCATCTGGTGATCTGCATAGCGTTCTGTCACCCGCAACAAGGAGCGGGTGAGCTGAATTAGGGTACATGAGGATCCAGCCTTTTCTTTTTGTTAGCTAGGGACCATTGCGGTCTTTGAGGCTTGGGTGCGGTTTGTTCACTTGAGGTGGGTGAGTCCGGATTTTTTGGGTTCGGTGGCGGAAAAGGGATATTTAGGCCCCTTGAGAATGCGTCCAAGTCGTCCGGTTCTTTGTAAACGTGTCTTGCCCTCCTGTTGGACGATAAGGTTAAAGGGGAAGCCCCATCTATATCTCACTCGTCTTTCCTGCAGAACTTTATTAATAAATCGTATTCCTCTTCTTCTCTCGATTGTGGAGGGACTAATGTCTTGAAATATTTGGATACTATAGGTCTGGAACCTGATTTCCCACTGTAACCTGACTTGTTTCCATATTGCCTCCTTCTCCAGATAATTTACAAACTTAATAATGATGTCTCTTGGAGGGTTGGGTGGTTTTGGGATAGGCCTCAGCACTCTGTGCGCGCGTTCCATGGAGGATTCTGTGAGTTTGAGGGAAGGAATGATGTATTCAAATAGCTGTAGTAGGTAAGAGGGAAGGGATTCCTGTGTCGCCTCCTATGGGACCCCTCTTATCCGCAAGTTTCTCCTTCGGCTTCTGTTGTCAAGATCCTCCACTTTGAGTTGAAGCGTTTGCAATGTGATTTCTTGTCTCACCATTTGTCAGTTGGAATCGGACACCATGTTATTCAGGGTATCTTGTCCATCTTCGAGGCATTCTATCGTTGACCCCAGTTCATTTATATTTTTCTTTAGGGAAGTAATTTCTGTTTTAATGAATGATTTTAAATCTGCCAGGTCAGATTTGTATGGTAACTAAGAGATGGTCTTTTGTATTTGATTGAGTTGTTGAGCTTGTGGCATGGCTTCCTGATCTAGCACAGGGTGTGTGTCTGTCAGCAACAAGTTTTTAGCAGTGTCAGGTGTATCATTATCCTGCTTCTGAAAAAAGGAGCTCATAGTAGTTGTGGTTGTTATGGGTGCTTTTTTGTCCAACTTGGGTTTCTGTCTAGATGCCATCAGTATATGTTGTTTATCCCCCCACTTGTTCAGGAGGTTACAGTGTCCCAATGTTAGTTAATTTACAAGTGTTGTATATCGAAATAAATCAAGTGCAGAGGTTCTAACTGCGGTATTACCCCTCTCTTCCTAGCCGTGACTCTGTGGGGTGTTTAGGCTGGGTGGGGTATATGAACCGCAAGGCCGTTAATGGTGGCCCCAGGTGTTCCGGTTCATAAATTAGCCCTCAGCGTGTTAACTTGATGTCTCAGGTAACGGACTATAACTTCGGACAGTCACTTACTTGTGGGAAAGTGTTCGGTCATCCGTATAGACTAGGCCCGTCAAAGAGCTGCAGGGGCCGTGTTTGTATGTCGCACTGGTTTTGTGTGCGCCACGTGGGGGCCGTAATGGCGTGTTGTATACCCTTGGCATTTTACCCAGCGTCACTGTGCTGCCTCCGGAGCTCTTGACTTTGTCTCGTAGGCGAGGTTATCCCTCTGTAATCACAGGGCAAGCTGTCCTTTTGCAAATTAATCCTCCGCAGACAAGATAGGTATGGGCACAATGCTTCATGACAAAGTTATTACCGTTTCCATTAGGGTAGGTTGCTAGTTGTAACGTCAGCCCAGTCAGGTCTCCTAACGATCAGGGAAGTGTTATGGGTGTTTTAAGCATATAGTTGCCCCTTGGATCTCCAGAATGGAGTTGATGGGTGAGAATATGTTACAGAGCTGTGTTAAGGTGCAGCCATGTTCCTGCATGGCTACTCTCCACCCCCAACTATATTAATCTATTAAGTAATCTACCCTGTTATACTAAAATTACATTAAACTATATTAAACAATTAATCTACCCTAACTGTTATACTAAAATTACATTAAACTACAAATTAAATTAACTATATTATATATTTAAACACCTAACCCTACTCGAATAATTTAAATCTACAATAAAAAGTTACTAAGTAACAAAAAACTAACAACTAAGTTACAAAAAATAACAAACACTAAGTTACAAAAAAAAAATAAACACTAAGTTACACAAAATAAAAAATAAATTATCAAAGATTTAAACTAATTACACCTCATCTAAGAGCCCTATGAAAATAAAAAGCCCCCCCAAAATAGAAAAACCCTAGCCTACAATAAACTACAAATAGCCCTTAAAAGGGCCTTTTGCTGCGCATTGCCCCAAAGAAATCAGCTCTTTTACCTGTAAATAAAAAATACAAATACCCCCCCAACAGTAAAACCCACCACCCACACAACCAACCCCCCCAAATAAAAACCTAACTAAACAAAACCTAAGCTCCCTGTAGAATCTGCTGACTTTGTGTGCCTTCAGCTGTTATTTGCAATTGTCTTTGTATTGAGACAAGGCTGATTCTTGAAGCAAAAATTGGTTTATTTTTAACAGCCAATACAAGATTAATACAAATAAAATACAATGTAATTAGGTAAAAAGAAATACAAAAATACAAATAATATGGAGTTCATAGATATAGCTGTCTGCAAGTTGATAGCATAGCCATAAAGTGAAAAGGTACAGGGCTTCTGTGTAAGTCTCTGTGTGTGTGAGTGTCTATGTACAGTATGTGTGTATGCAAATGAGTGAGTGAGTCTGTGTAAAAATGAGCCCTTTTTATACTGTATAAATTCATTCTATCCCATTCATACATCTCTTCCCTCAAGCCATGTAAGCAGCTGTTTTCACCAAACTTCCTGATGGAGTCTGTTTACACATTTGGTGTACATGAAAGGAGTTGTTTATGGTTGTTCACAAATTTGTTTATAGTCCATAGTACATCAAAGGAGTTGTAAATTCCCATTCCAAATGTGTATCTCCCATCTGTATGTCTTTGTGTATTGCCATTTATTGGTCACTTAAAAGGGTTGTTGATGATCAATCTTCCTCCAGGGAATCCATTCACCCAGGATGTTTTCACATCAAAGAGTTGGTGATCAATATCAGTTTTCCATTATCTTTACCCAACAGCAACACATCCTTCCAAGGAGACACCTGTGACCTCCATTTGATACAATGAATTGGCCTCCATTTGATACACTGAATTTGCAATAAGTTAACTTGTAATGAAAAGTATGATACAACAATCCTCCATTTGGTCAACAAGATGACCACACTTGTATCTTCGTTTGGACTTTCCTCCGTGCTTAGGGTTAGGCCTGGGATACAATCACTCCCATTCACACTTATACATATACAGTACAACATTCTAAAGGTTAGAGCTCAGTTTTATATCACTGCTGGCTAGATGATTTGATTAATGTCACGTTTAGGGATTATGCAGTGATTTGTGGAATGGCCTTCTCAGTTGCAATTTCCACACACTTGTGTATGATACAATGTAGAAGAGGCAATTTTTATCCCAATTTGGGCCTCAACTTTCATGGAAAGAACACTAATCTTTTTGTATAGACGTCTGGTTAGACAGCACATACACCCCTGTACCAGTACTAGCATGACAGCAACAATGCTTATTACAACAACTGGATGTAACAAATAGTTATATACACTTGTATCTGTAGCAGAATAACCTAATAAACTTTCCCACCAAGATATCTCAGCATCCTTCTCTAAAATGTGTGTTACCCTTTTTAGTTCATTCTGATCATGGTGAATAATGATTGTAGCTTTTTTCTCATCTTGCTTTAGTTTCTCTAGCAAGTATTTGTCTTTATCAAATTTAACTAGCCAGTCATGCAGTTGCTTAACCATACCTAAATTTAAGGCTTTTATGTTCACAGGGCTCTGATAGGTGAAATCCAAACTAAAGTTAGTAATTGTAGGAACAATAGATTTCCATAACGGGGTTCTAATTTCAGTTATATTTCCTAAAGTACACCAAGCACCTCTAGATACATAGGTATCAATGATACACTCATTATCTGTGACTAGAGACACAGCTGTATCATTTAGTGCAAAAAAAACATACCCTCTTATGTCCCATGTAATATATTGGTGCTCTCTTTTTAGAGATTGTTTCCCCATCTAGGATACAAACTGAGGCATTGTTCCAGCAATTTTCCTCTACAAATCTATATTGTCCCTGTGTACATAAAATATCATGATTTTTCTGTTGACAAAGAGAAATATCCACCTGTTGCCATCTCCCATTTTCTTTGATCACATAGGGGTAATCTAATCTTGGGTGTAATAATGTTGATTCTCCACTTAGAATACCAATAGATAATACTTTATATACCGATGTCAATGTTTCACGTGAAAAAGGTATTAAGGAAGAGGCATAACATCTGTCAAAATCATGATTTATACAGCCAATCCAGGCATTTGTCCACCATTGTGAGTGTGTAAAATGCAAAAATATTGGTAAGGCTGCACGGGCTTGGGATAATAATTCAAAAGGGTATAAACCATTATAGAAAGATTGTACTATTAATTTTAGGTTGGTGGATAGTTCTGTTTGTCCTTGGGTACATGCTAAGGCCCATGATACATTCTTGCCTAACATAAATTCTGTTTCCACCGATTCTTTAAAATGATCTATCAAATTTTTAGTTACATCAACCTGAGTATTTACATGCCCTTCCTGCATATTATTCAGAATATGATTTATTTTCCTTTGTATGTCTAACCCTTCTTTACTAGCAGAGGCTATGGATGAAAGTTTGTTTCTTAACACCTCTATATCAATACCATTAACAACACCCATTCCTGTTCCCATTCCACCCAGTATTGTGTTAAATATGTCCCTTTTCCCTCTAATGTGGTTTTGTTTAAGTGAATCATATCCCCTACTTAGATGATTACGTTTTTCTTTTGGAATAAGCCAATTGTTCAATGCAATTATATGGTTTTGTGTGTATTCTGTACATTGAGGGTAGTATGTTTTAACTAACCACTGGGATAGATTAAAATGCCAAGTTACAAAATTATATTGAACATTTTTGGCAAGTATCTGGGAAGAGTCTAAATTAACCTGAAAGGGTTGTCCTCTCTCTAGGTGTTGGGATTCATGAGAACTATTTGAGTTTTCATCTTTACAATATTCTACATGATCTGGTGAGGCATCTAATATTAGCATATCCCCTACTTCTATTGACAACTCTGGAATTTCACATTTCCAAAGTCCTAGTGCCTCTCTGTAAGATGAATATGGTCTAACTATTGACCCCTTAACACCTTTGTATACATGATTGTTTTTTACATATCTCCCTCGTTCATACTTAACTTTAACATCTGTTGTTGTGCCTACTAATTCACTGTGTGTGATTGAAATATGCCTTGGGCTTCTCATGGGATCAATGGGATCCTTCCAATGGACAGCACATTCAATCACAAATTTACCATCCTTTAAATTGCTATTAAAAACCCCATTGTGTTTCCCCTTTGGTATATTTTTATCTGGTAACATAGATTTCTCATCTAACCAGTACCCTGTAGAATTTACATATATCACAAGATCAAAATAAGGTTGAAGATCATCAGATCATACAATCTGTGTACCATGTGTTAATTTCAGCAATCCTCTTGTAGAATTTGGTTGAAACCTGCCAAATGAAAAATATATTTCCAACCCATGTGTAACTGAATATCCCAATTCATGTCCCAGTGGTGGTTCATCTATTTCATGTATATACCTCACTGTTCTTTTCCTTGCTACACCTTGATTTTCTATCATATTACCGGTGTTATTTGTTATATTACTATGATTGTCATTGTTATTTGGTCCATAAACATGGAAGATAATTATACACGCTCCAATCAGAGGGATGATTAAATTTGGAGTCCATTTATCCAGGTTCCAGGTGTTTTTATGTTTTTGTCGCTCCATAATGGATCCTGGAAAGAAAAAATCAAGAGCAGAATCAGGTCTTATCCATTATATCTTTTGAATTGATCAACATGCACCCATTTTTCCAACCCTCTCTTTCTCAAGCACTTATTACTTCCTGAGTCAATGATACGCTTAACCTTGACTACTTGGTCACTAAGGGTTATTGTGACTAAAAAGGGACCCTCCCAATTTGAATCCCATGGAGACTTTGGTACAAAATTCTTTAACATTACCTTATCTCCCACTTTTAAGCTGATTGGGGGCTTTCCTGCTTGTTCTTTTTCTCTTGGTGCCATATTACAAGCTGCAAACTGTAAATAATTTTGTACCTGATCCTGTAATTGTTTTAGAAACTTATCTTTTTCAGCTGATTCTTTTATGTTTAAATCGTTTTTATTGGTATATAAAATAAGAGAGAAACATAACCATGGTTCATCATGTTACAATAATCATGTCTGGCCTATTAAGAAAAGGTTTATAGACATATACAGAATGTGCGAGGTAGCTCTAGAAGCTCTTGATCTCTGCTAATGTCGTATGATGTTGAAAAGATATCATTCGGAAGAAGAACCTGAGGGCCAGGCCCTGCTCCTATCCCTGTCCATATCATCAGTCTTAGGAAGCCAGATTTTGTCTCATTGAAGAGAAAAACAGAACAACCTGCAATTTAAACCATGTAACGATACTAGTGTATCAGAAGGTAAGTAGAGATAAGAAAAGAAGAAAAAGAAAAGAAGAGAAATCATAGAAAGTATATAAAGTGCCTAGCCGTTGTCGGTGTGTGAGCTATGTGGACTACTCCTTGATTGGTTAGGCAAAGAAGAATAAAGTAAAGTAGGATGCCGAGCCCCCCCCCCCCCCCCCCAGTATTGAGGCCAATTGATTCTAGTTTTGATAATAACCTTATAATGTTTATGTGGCAGGGTTCCCATTAAGTGTCCAATAGAACCAGACTCTCTCAAACTGTGTTTGAGAATCCAGGATTTTAGAGGCAGTTTCGTACATTCGGTAAGTTAGTGCTAATTTGTTTTTAACTTCCTCCCATGGGGGAGCTTTAATTTTCCAGTACTTGGCTATGCTCATTCTAGTGACCGTGCAGGTGATCTTGATGAATGTGTTTATATGTTTATTAAATCGGTGTAGCGGTATGTGTAAGAGGGCCTGTGCAGGTGTCAGTTGAATCTGTTCCTCCAGCACTGATCCCAGGAGGGAGGACAACTGAGCCCATATCGGTTGTATAATGATACAGTCCCACCACATATGTTGGTAGGAACCTATTTCCACGCAACCCCTGTAGCAGAGTCTGTTGTTAGTGGGGGACATATGTTGGGTTTTAACTGGAGTTAGGTACCATCTGAACAAGGTTTTGATTGTGTTTTCCCTGAGGTCTGCACTCAAGAGGCCTGAGCACGCTGAATGAAAGACTCCATCCCACCATTTTTTATCTTTGGTCATGTGTAAATCCTCCTCCCATTTAAGAATTATGTTGGGTTTAGTTTTATTATTTAACGATTGAATTTCCAAGTATATGTTGGATATCGCCTGTTTAGATCTATGTGTAGTGCTCAGCAGGTTTTCTAGAACTGTGGGTAGGCTAGGGCGGGGTTCCCTAATGTATTGTTGGATGATCGAGTTAACTTGGAGATAATGGAACCACTGCAACTTAATTGGGTCTATTTGTGCCTGTATTTGGGTGAAAGTCTTGGGTGTCTTCCCTTCCATCCAATTCGCCACTCTGTACAAACCCTTGTTAGCCCATTTGTCTGTTAAAGTCTGAATATCTCTGGGGAGGAGATACCTGATTGGGCACTGTAATGAATGGTGAGGTAGTAATTTCTGTTGTTTAGCCAGTAGAGTCCATAAGTGAGTGGTATTGTCTAGAATGTGGGATCGAGTGTTGTTGGATGAACCCTCTGTAGTGTATTTGCTCCACAGAATGTCATCTGTATGGGTGGACCCCCTTATGTCAGCTTCTAATGTTGTCCATAGGACTCCCTTCCATCCTCCTCCCATTAGTCAGCTGATTCTTTTAAAGGGGTACTGATTTTTGGATCTGCAGGGTGGCTGAGATTCATTGTCCTACCTGTCATTAGCTGATAAGGGGTAAGCTGTGTAGCTGTAGCTGTTGATCCCCTAATAGCCATCAGTATAGCAGGTAGGTGGATGATCCAATGTTTCCCTGACTGAAGAACCATCTTTTTTAGCCTCTCTTTTAGAGTTCTGTTCATTCTTTCAACCATACCCGATGACTGGGGGTGATAGGGGACATGGAATCTTTGCTCTATGCCTAGCATATCACAGAGTGCTTTCATTATTTTCCCAGTGAAGTGTGTCCCTCTATCTGACTCTAAAACTTTTAGAAATCCCCACCTTGAGAACACTTGTTCCCATAGAGCTTTAGCTGTAGCTGAAGCTGAATCTTTCCTTAGAGGAAGAGCCTCTACCCATTTAGAAAATACATCTACAACCATAAGTAAATATCTGTATCCTCCTGGGGCGCTAGGCAGTAGCCCCACAAAATCTATTTGTAGGTTATTCCATGGACCATCAGCTACAGGTACTCTGGACAAAACTGGCTTTTGACCTTTAGGCCTGGGATTTAATTGTGCACAGATAAGGCATTCCTGTACTATCTGACTGACAGTATTTTTCATTTCCTCCCACCAATATTTTGTCTGAATGTATTTCAAAGTCCCTTCTGTACCCATATGTCCTGTTAACCTGTGATTCTCTTTGGTTATATCTTTCTGATGTTGGCTAGGCACTGCAAATTTAAGACCTTCTGGTGTTATTCTCATTAACAAACCATCTTGTAATACATATGACTGTGCTGCATCTGTTACCTGCCCTTCAACCTGTTGTTTTATGCTAAATAACCTAGCATCTTTGTCCTGTTCTGCTGCTAAACAAGGGTCTTGTGCTCTGAGCACAGGTAAGCATTAAGTAACTAAACATTCTTTTTCATCTTTGTCAGCTAAGTCATGCTCCTCCCATGCCTGCTCTCCCTCAGGGTAATAGGAAGTCCACTTAACTCCCACCAGTGCAGCCTCTTTAGCCATAGAATCTACCATGTTATTTCCTAGTGTATTCTCATCATTTCCTTTCTGATGTGCTTTTACTTTAATTATTGCAACCCTCTGTGGTTCTCTACTTGCTCTGTCCCAAATGTCTTTGAATACTGAACTATGTGTGAGAGTTTTACCTGAAGCATCAGTAAATCCTCTTGTGTGCCATAGAGACATGTATTCAGTAAGAGACCTTGTCACATATGCACTGTCAGAATAAATTGTGATGGGGCCTGCACTGAAGTGAACAATAGCATCCCTGACTGCTTCCAATTCTGCCCTCTGGGCTGAGAAACCTCTAGGACATTTTATCAGGATTTTCTCATTTGTTTGGGGACACCACAAAGCATAACCTGTATAGAAACGCCCACTTTCCCAGTACCTAGATCCATCCACCCAAATTTTTAAATCATCAGTTTGTGCTGTTAATCTAAAAATCTCTTGTGTTTGAGCTCTATGTGTTTCCCCACAATCATGTGTCTCCCCTTCATATTGCAATAACTGTGGAATACAGTATGATGAGCTATGTGTCACTGTGATATTTCTGGAAGTCAGGTCCACTAGCCATCTGGCTACTCTCTGTGAAGATACTCCACTTAGAGTACGGTCCAAAAGCATTTTAATAGGAGTGTGTGGTGTCTGAAGAATTATGTTAGAGAATCCCACTACATGTTCTGTTGCAAGGATTGCCCAATGTACTGACAGTAAATTTCTAACACAGTCATCAAATCCTTTCTCCACTGGACTAAGTACTCTTGAGAAATATCCAATTGGTACCCATTTTCCATTTCGCTGTTGTAGCAACACAGCCGTAATTGCTACAGATGATGCATGCACTTATAAAGCAAATGGTAAGCAGGAATCTGGATTACTTAAAGCAGGTGCTTGTGTCAGATGTACTTTCAATTTATTGAATGCATGTTCATGTAACTCATTCCAATCTAAAGGATCTGCTTCTCCTTTTTCACCTTTTAACAAGTCATACAAGGGGCGAGCCTTTTCTGCAAAACCCTCTATGAAATTTCTACAAAAGCCTACCAAAAACTGTCTCAGTGCTGTCTTTGTATTTGGCCGTGGTAATTTCCTAATAGTCTCACATTTGTGTGGATCAGGGGTCCTCCCTCCCTTTGAGACTATTACACCCAAAAAGGATACTGTGTCTTTCATTAATTGAGCTTTAGCAGGATTTAATTTTAAACCTGAATTTTGTATTAATGCAAGCAATTCACTCAGTAGAGTGTAGTGCTGTTCCTTGGTGTCTGTTTGAAGCAGTACATCATCCACATACTGGATAAGACAGTCTGGCTCAGAGAAAGGGGAAAGAATATCTGCCATACATTTGTGAAAATATGTTGGACTTGAATGAAAGCCCTGAGGGAGCGACCAAAATGTAAATGTTTTTTTCTGGAATGTGAAAGCAAATTTATATTGACTGGATGTACAGGAATGGCAAAAAATCCATTTGAAATATCTAGGACACTATACACTGTACTTGTAGGTTTTAGTGATGTCATCATATCAGGCATTTTTGCTACAACATTTGTAACTGGGGGTGTGTATTTATTTAGTGCTCTGAAATCAATTGTGGGACGCCATGTACCATTAGGTTTTTTTACTGGCCACAATGGGGAATTATTAGTGGACTGGCATTCTCTAATGACATTTTGTGACAATAAATTTTCAATTGTTTTCTCAATATGTGGTATAGCTTCAGTGGGGAATTTGTATTGTTTTTGTGGAGGGGGGTCAGGACCCTCTACCTTTACCATCATGTTAGAAACTCTGCCACATTCTGATTTTGACACAGCCCACACATCCCCATGCTGCAACAAGATATCAGCTAAAATACTGTCATCAGTTTGTAACAAAGAAGGAAGATCAAGAGCATCAGGAATTTTAACTGATGCTATGCCATAATTGTCAGTAATTATATGTACATTTCCTTTATACCTAGATCCCTTCCACAAAATCCAGTTACACAGATCTACAACCAAACCATGTGCTCTCATCAAATCTGATCCTATAATTGTTCCCTCATGTGTAGGGGAAAGCCACAAGCTGTGTTTCAACAATAGGTCTCCTATTTTAACTGTTACGGGCACTGAGTGTTTTGATGGTACAAGTTGCCCCCCAAAACCTTTCAGGAATATTTGGTCACTGTCAGGGTCAGTAGTCAATTTAATGTCAGTTAGTGTAACAGCTGCACCAGTATCTACAAGAATTTGTGTACGATGGCCCCCTACCGTACCTTGGATACTAGGCCTGCCACCTTTATCCCTTTGCAGGTGACATACTAGGGACATGACAGGGGCCTGACATCCCTATTGTTTTCTATAAGGGTTGGTTGGGAGAGGGGTTTCATACTCCTCAGGTTGTGTTGCAATTTTTGTTTTCATTTTCTCAAGTTCTTTAATTAATGGGCCATATGGGTTTGAATCAGGGTACTCCCTTCTCTCTTGTTTCTGATTATTGTGTTCTGTTTTTTTGTGTTCTGGCCTGTATGAGTTTTTTTTGTTATCACTATATCTTTTTTGTAATCTACAATCTCTCATGATATGGCCTGTATTACCACATTTATAAAATTTGCCATTAAATTTTGGTTTACCCTCATTTTTCACAATCTCAGAAATTTTCCTGTGTGTTTTGTCATCTTTTGTATCTTGAATCCAATCTTTAAGTATATTTATAAATGTCTGGTATGAATTAGCATTTCTGAGAGCTACTTTTATGGAATAATCTACAGAAGTACATTTATTGGCCATTGAATATAAGAAATCTGTGTCATCATGAGACATGTTTGGGCAATTATAAGTTGCTCTATATAGTGACAAATAATCATTACAGAACAAAACTGGGTCATCACCTCTCTTTAACCTAGAATTTTCTAATGCATTAGCACCTCTAGCATCATGGCCACCCATGATGCGCTGCAATTCTTTTATTCTCTCAGCTACATTTCCCCAGTTTGTGTTTGAATCAGCTGTTATACCTCTGTGTGTGCCCACTGGTGCTTTTAATTGTGCGGCTAGCTGGTAAGGCAACCACGCTCTAAGTAAAGCACATGCATCTTTATTTCCCAAATTGTACTGTGTGATTACAGCCTCCAATTTATTAGATAAACTTATTGGTGATGCATTTGTATCAAATTTACCCAAAATTTGGCACAGATTAGTACGGTCTTGTATTGTGAGGGACACAGGGTTAGTAACACTATTCAGATTAGTTAGTGATTGAGGGGTCTTGTGTCTGAATTCTATTCGTTGTCTGCTACCTATTGTTTGAGGAGTTAGAATAGGGGGAATTTGGTTTAAAGTTAACAAAGGACTGTCAGGGTTGCTAGAGGTCTGTTCATCTAAATCTATAGTTTGATTGTCAGTACCATTTACTTCTAAAGGACACACATGTGCTAGACTACTACTGTAATGGTTACATTTATCTTGTATCCCCTGTGCTTTCAGAGACAAAATACATTGTTCCTTATGTAAAAGCTGTGATTTAGACTCTAACAGTTCTGCCTTAAGTGATGCAACAACATTCTCTCGCTGCATTTCTTTTTCTTCCATAGAGCTTACTAGTTGCTCTCTCAATATACACCTCTCCTCACATTCTTCAAGTCTTTCTTCCAGTTCACTATTCAATTCAGTCAGCCTGTCAACTTCCTCACTCAGCTCATCACATTCACATTCATTTTCCATGACAGAAGCAGATGCAACAGTTATAGACTGCTCAAGTTTATCCAATTGCTCTCTAAGCTGCACTCTCTCTGTGTACCATTCAAACTCCTTTTTCTCAGCAATCTCTTTCATTCTAAGCAACATAGATAAAACATTGCTAAGCTTCTCTTTTTCTGATTTTTTAGACAAAAACCTATGCTTGGATTTGTTATTTTGCTGATCACACTGAACAAAAACATCCTTAAACTGATGAGTTAAAGGATCATCTGCACATGTTTTGTATGTGGCAGAGGCATACTTCTTAATGTACCTTTCAACAATATCCATGCTTCCTATATAGCACAATTCACAAAATGCAACAAGTATATTAAACTGTTATTGTACAGCAACAAAAGACTTGATATCAGCTAAGCTACCAATCTTTTCCAAGGAGTAACACACCAAATAAAACAAAAAGCCAAAGACAAACTAAGACTCAACAAATTTATAAGTGAAATTATCTCCTTCCTATGACTGACCGTATCCCCTCAAACTAATCCTATCTGGATCTTAGGTCCGGGCCAAGAGGGATCTCCTATTGAAGCAATACACAACTAATTACCTCTCAGAGATGTCTGGTGTTTCCCTTTGGATCTTAGGGGTACTTCAGTCACCAAGGGTGATCAGCCCTACTCTGCCGGCAACTACTGAACAACTAAACAGCTCAATAACTATTCACAGCACTTGAAAACAACAACAACAACAAAAAATTTTGAACTTGCAGAATAATAATTAAACATATACTCACCGGATATGCACGTCTGCTCACCGATGATGTAGTTCACAGGATCTCAGCTGTCTCTGGAGAAAAACCTCAGGATCTGGCAGCACTCACGAACCAGCGTGATAGTTGCACACTCAGGAGATGATTCTTAAGTACTTGAGAATTTCCTTTACCCACGAAAACTTCTTTAGGCTCCAATACTTCAGTTTAGCAGATTTAGTAGTGGTATAACGTGGATTTTTGCGATTTATCCACGTCCCATCTGGGGTGCCAAGTGTAGAATCTGCTGACTTTGTGTGCCTTCAGCTGTTATTTGCAATTGTCTTTGTATTGAGACAAGGCTGATTCTTGAAGCAAAAATTGGTTTATTTTTAACAGCCAATACAAGATTAATACAAATAAAATACAATGTAATTAGGTAAAAAGAAATACAAAAATACAAATAATATGGAGTTCATAGATATAGCTGTCTGCAAGTTGATAGCATAGCCATAAAGTGAAAAGGTACAGGGCTTCTGTGTAAGTCTCTGTGTGTGTGAGTGTCTATGTATGTGTGTATGCAAATGAGTGAGTGAGTCTGTGTAAAAATGAGCCCTTTTTATACTGTATAAATTCATTCTATCCCATTCATACATCTCTTCCCTCAAGCCATGTAAGCAGCTGTTTTCACCAAACTTCCTGATGGAGTCTGTTTACACATTTGGTGTACATGAAAGGAGTTGTTTATGGTTGTTCACAAATTTGTTTATAGTCCATAGTACATCAAAGGAGTTGTAAATTCCCATTCCAAATGTGTATCTCCCATCTGTATGTCTTTGTGTATTGCCATTTATTGGTCACTTAAAAGGGTTGTTGATGATCAATCTTCCTCCAGGGAATCCATTCACCCAGGATGTTTTCACATCAAAGAGTTGGTGATCAATATCAGTTTTCCATTATCTTTACCCAACAGCAACACATCCTTCCAAGGAGACACCTGTGACCTCCTTTTGATACAATGAATTGGCCTCCATTTGATACACTGAATTTGCAATAAGTTAACTTGTAATGAAAAGTATGATACAACACTCCCCATTGCCCTGAAAATGGCATTTGTATGGGCATTGCCCTTAAAAGGGCATTTAGCTCTATTGCAGCCCAAACCCCTAATCTAAAAATAAAACCCACCCAATAAACCCTTAAAAAATCCTAACACTAACCCCTGAAGATCCACTTACAGTTTTGAAGATCCGACATCCATCCTCCAAGAAGCCGGCAAAAGTCTTCATCCAAGCAGCCAAAGTCTTCATCCAAGCCCACAGAAGTCTTCACCCAGACGACATCTTCTATCTTCATCCGGCGCGGAGTGGCTCCATCTTCAAGACATCCCACGCAAAGCATCCTCTTCATTTGACATCTTCTTCCCGAATGAATGTTCCTTTAAATTACGTCATCCAAGATGGCGTCCCTTAGATTCCGATTGGCTGATAGAATTCTATCAGCCAATCGGAATTAAGGTTTAAAAAATCCTTTTGGCTGTTGCAATCAGCCAATAGGATTGAGCTTTCATCTATTGGCTGATCCAATCAGCCAATAGGATTGAGCTCGCATTCTATTGGCTGATATATCTGGAATGGCAAACTCCCAAGAATAGCAGCTTCCCTTCTCCAACATCCGATACACAGAGGGGGCTTCGGTTTCCCAAACATTAGGTTATATTATGAGGCAGCTTACTCTCTCACATTTCTGAATGGAACACTACTCATTCTGTTCCAAGCTGGCTTGAACTGGAACAAGCATCTTTACCGGCTTATATGACCTTTCAGGATCTACATACTAAACTCTTTATACACTGTATGACTATTTGAACTGTATTATAAACTTCTTACTAGTTGGCATTATGTTCCTCTTAAATTACATAGGATGTTCCCAGACTATTCGCCTCTCTGCTAGCGGGGATGCCAAATGACGGGTGACCCATTGAACATATGGTGGTCATGTCCAATCATCACACCCTTTTGGGCCAAACTAAACAAACTCTGCATCTCCTTAGGTCTGGCTAGGGGTCTGCCCCCCCGAAGTCACCCTCCTCCACTTAAATCTAAGACAGTGTCCCTGTTCTAAACGGACATTACTGAATATGATTCTAATGGACGCGTAACTATCAATCATGAGAAATTGGAAAAAATCCAAATTCACCTCAATGGCAGCCATTGATACAACTAATTAATTATCTGAAATCCATGGAGAATTTTGTATGTAGTTCTCGCCAACAGATTGATTTGTACATACAGATCTGGGAGCCCTGGGAGACTCTTGGGGAAGAAAAAAATATTTTTTGAAGGTGGGAAAGATTATAAATAACAGACTGTGAGATGCAGATGTAGTCCTTTTCCTATTCTCCCATTTCTGCCCTTCTTCCCCCCCCTTTTTCTTTTCTCCTCACTTATTATGTACCTAACCATTTATCCCTTTGTTCTACAGACTTATCACGGACCATATGACTAATCAAACCTAGTATCCCCTTCCCCTACTCAAGCCCATCTGAGGCCTCTAAATTTATTTATATTTCAGACCCTCTACTGAACATCTACCTTAATGATATATGACTCTAGCATGATCTTTTCCAAAACACAAGTAAATGTAATAATTCTTCAATTACAATTTAAGGAAAGACACCGAGACAAATTGTTGGTTTCTTTAGGTCGAGTTTTATTGGCTTTAAATAAATAAATTTGACAATGGATTACTACAGTAAGTGCCTTTGCCTTTGTTGTTGTAGCGTATATATATATATATATATATATACATACATACATACACACACATATATATATATATATATATATATATATATATATATATATATATATATATATATATATATATATATATATACACATATATACATATATATATATACTAGCTGTTGCCCATGGCTTCACTTGCGTGGATTTTGTGATATGCAAAAAGTAGATAAAAACACGATCAACGCTGTGTGCCCGTTCGTGTATGCTACAAAGCTGTAACTAAACAAAGTAACATAAACAAAGTACACTAACACCCATAAACTACCTATTAACCCCTAAACCAAGGCCCTCCCACATCGCAAATACTAAAATAAAATTATTAACCCCTAATCTGCCGCTCCGGACATCGCCCCCACTTAAAAAATGTATTTACCTCTATTCTGTCGCTCCCCGACATCGTCGCCACTATAATAAACCTATTAACCCCTAAACTGCCGCCCACCCGCATCGCAAACACTATTGAAATATTATTAACCCCTAATCTGCTGTCCAAATCTGCTGTCCGCCAACACCGCCGCTATAATAAAGCTATTAACCACTAAACCGCAAGCCCCCCCACAACAAAATATACTAAAATAAACTATTAACCCCTAAACCTCTGGCCTCCCACATCACTACATTAATATATTAACCCCTAAACCTAACCCTAACCCTAACGTAACTCTAAGCCTAAGTCTAACCCTAACCCTAACGTAACCCTAAGCCTAACTTAAATATAATTAAAATAAATCTAAATAAAACTTACAATTATTACCTAAATAATAACTTAAAACTAAATACTTACCTATAAAATAAAACCTAAGCTAGCTACAAAATAACTAATAGTTATATTGTAGCTAGCTTAGGTTTTATTTTTATTTCACAGGTAAGTTTGTATTTATTTTAACTAGGTAGACTAGTTAGTAAATAGTTATTAACTATTTAATAACTACCTAGCTAAAATAAATACAAATTTACCTGTTTTTCCTATTGACTGATTGTAACAGCCAATAGGATATTTTCCCCTTTAATTACTATTGGCTAATAGAATTTTATCAGCCAATCGGAATGTATGGGACGCCATCTTGGATGATGTCACTTAAAGGGAAACTTCATTTTCCAGTGACAATCGTAAGAAGAGGAAGCTACGTGCCAGATGTCTTGAAGGTGAACCCACTCCGCGCCGGATGGATGAAGATAGAAGATGTTGTCTGGATGAAGACTTCTGCCTGCTTGGATGAAGACTTCTGCCGGCTTCGATGAGGACTTCTGCCGCCTGGATGAGGATGGATGTCCGGTCTTTGAAAACTGTAAGTGGATCGTCGGGGGTTAGTGTTAGTTTTTTTTAAGGGTTTATTGGGTGGGTTTTATTTTTAGCTTAGGGTTTGGGAAATGTAAAAGAGCTAAATGCCCTTTTAAGGGCAATGCCCATCCAAATGCCCTTTTCAGGGCAATGGTTAGCTTAGGTTTATTTAGATTTTGGGGAAATAGTAAAACACCTCTTTCTTTCTTTTTTATTTTTTTAACTTTTCAAATGCTTTATTGAAAACTTCACATATTACAATAAATATAAGAAAAAGGACAATTACAACGGCAACCAATGAGTCAAAGATCATGTATGTCCATCAAGAACAAATACCAAATAAGATATACATACTTCAATATAAGCAACAGAGGTAGTAAAAGTACCCAAAATAGGGGACTTAGTAATATGGCGTAGAAGAGGGACATATCGTCCCCAGAAAAATTAGAGTTAAGGTAAATTGAAGAATAGGAAGGATGGGGGTGGGAAAAAGGATGGAAAGAAGGGGGGGTAAAGCATCATCCATGGGAGTCTGGAAGGAACGTAGTACCAATGTACTAGCAATTTGTAATATGTTTCAAACAGGGTAGTGCAATGGATAGTTTTACGGGTAAGTTCAAAGGTGCGTCCCAAAGTCTCCATTGAAGTGGTCATCCCCAAAAGGGCCTCCCATTTCAATAGGTGGGCCAGAGAGTCTGGAGATGAGGATGAACCCAGAAGGGTATAGTGAAATGATAAGGGGCCACAAAGTCTATTTACTAGATTCCAAATGGATTCCTAGGCGGTCAGTGGGCGAGCTAGAGTAGGATTGAAGCCCCAACTTAATAAGAAGCTTTTGACTCTGTAGTATTCAAATGAGAAATACTGAGGTGGTACACAATCCTCTCCAATCTGAGAAATGGGCTTGAAACCAACCTTTGGGTTGGAAATCCAAAGGTCTAACACTGTAGTGATCCCCAATTGGGCCCATCTATTTGGGTGGGTATCCTGTAAACTCATAAGGAGTCCAGCCAAAGAGGTAATGGGAGAAGGGTGTTGGGCTATGTGTGTGAAGTGACGAAGGCTGTCCCAAAGCTTTAGGCATTCACAGATGATGGGGTTGGTAATACCCAATTCCCTACGGCAGTGTAGGGGAGTCCAGATCAGATCTCTGATTTTTAAACTATAGGGTAAGGAAGCCTGCTCAAGAGACCTCCATTTACTTGTAGATTGTTTAACTCCCCACTGAGCAATATGGGTAAGCATAGAGCCCTCATAATATCTAAGAACAGAGGGAGAGCCTATACCACCCCCGATCCTAGGTAGTTAAAGAAGCTTGTGGGCCACTCTAGGTGGCTTACTATGCCAGATGTGTTTAGTAAATTCACCTTGAAACTGCAGTAAGATGTCTTTTGGAACCTTAATGGGGAGAAAGCGAAATAGATATGTAAGTCTAGGCAGGAAAGACATTTTAAGCGCTGCTATCCTGCCTAGCCATGAAACGTGGGACAAGTTCCAAGTTTTATTGAGAGAGCGGAGTTCGGTCAGTAGGGGTAAGTAATTTTCTTTAATAACCCGAGTCAAGTCACCCGATAATTTAACTCTTAAGTGGAGGACTGAGGATTCCGTCCAATTGAAGTGATACTTGGACTTCAAGGAGGATAAGTGCGAGCTATGGATATCTTGTGTATATATCTCAGTTTTTGTTAAATTTAGTTTATAATATGAGTGGGCATTGTAGGAATCTACTAATTGTAGTAATCTTGGCATAGTCCGTTTTAGATCTGACGAAAATATGGTCACGTCATCCGCGAATAAGGCTATTTTATGGACCGTTCCGTGAAGAGTGACACCTTTAATTAGTGGATCGGCTCTGATCTGTGCTGCTAGCGGCTCGATGGCCATAGCGAACAGTAAAGGCGACAGGGGGCAGCCCTGTCTGGTGCCATTTGTTATATCAAATGGGGCTGACTGGAAACCCAGCCCCTTTACCAAAGCAGAGGGAGAGGAATAAAGGGCCCTAATTGCTCGGATAAGCTCACTAGGAAAGCCAAAGGCCACAAGGACCTCCCATAAAAACCACAAGCGCACCCGATCAAAGGCCTTTTCGGTGTCGAGAGAGATAACCGACAAAGGCTTGCGGAGGCTAGAAGAAAGGCTAAGAATATTTAAGAGACGGCGAGTGTTATCCGGACCCTCTCGTCTGAGGACAAATCCCACCTGATCAGGATTGATAAGATGTGGTAAAAGGGATGCAATTTGGTTGGCCAACAATTTGGAATAAAACTTTATATCAGTGTTAATAAGTGATATCGGACAGTAGCTGGAACATTGGGAGGGGTCCTTGTTGGGTTGCCCTACTGGATGTTGGAAAGTCCGGGCCTATACTTGTGAAGATGGGCCCTTACACTTCTGTTATACAGGGTAGTCCGTTGACCCCAATATTCAAAGTTACTTAGTGTGGGCTAGAGCAGGTAATACACATCAATATCCAGGAGAAGGAGAGAGTTCCAAACACACACACACACAAAAAAAAGTCTCCTGTGGTTACACAGCTGAAGTAGAAAAATTAGAATTTTAATTTTAATTTTAGGGGTCCTTTAAAAAAATAAAATAAAAAAAAATAAACCCCTAGGAAATGGGGCACTGTAGGGCTTCAGTAAACGTACAAGGGGCCCAAACCTATCTTAGTGAGCTAGGAGTGAGCCAGTATATGGCTATAGTTTATGGCTGGTGGCTGTAAGTATTATAAGGGACAGAGACTAAATATCAAAGGAAGCAGCCTAAAGGCTATGGTCTCACCCAAGCTGTCCACGATGTCTGTCTCCTCACCACAGCTGACTGTATTAGAAGCGTGGTCAAGGCGATTCACTGGCAGCCTCTCCAAAATCTACTGCTGCTGTGTTAGTTCTAGTCTGCGGTGCTCCTAGCTTACAGGCCTTCTTGTTGCTTTGGCATCAGACCAATATGGCCGCCGTTCGCGCCAAGCAGCCAACCTGTATTTCCGAATACCAGCGGCTCTCCACGGACCTCCGTGTTCACTGTCCGGTCTCACACCTACTTTGTACGTGTTCCGGAGACGACCGCCTCCTACTCCAATCAGGCCCGGTACTGTCTCCTCGGGAGGCCGCATCCTATCAGCCTCAACTAACTCCCTTGGCTCGATGTCAGCGCCCAGGCAGTTGGTGCAGCAGCGCTGCACAGTGTAGCTTAATCTTCAGCTCCGGAGCAGATCCCCGACCCTCCGGAGCTCAAAAGGCTCTGTATTGTAGCTTGGGTAACTGATCTCTCCTGCAACAGGTAGGCTGGGTCTGTGGAGCCTGGTGCGGGGTGCAAAGAGACACGACACCCTCTTGATGGAGAGAAGGAGAGAGAGATGAAAATAAACGTAAAGCTCCTAAATATCGAAAGAGCAATGTCAATGCCCTGCAGGGTAAAACACTCCTATGGGACTGAATATTATAGTATTAAAATCCTTTTAACTGCTTTTTATAAAATTTGAAATACGGAGCTCCACAGATATGCTTCCGTTCAGTACGGCAGTTAGCTCCGCCCCTTCTTTATTTTTCAAGGAGAATCTAAATACCAATTTCTTTCCAATGGCATAGAGAGTCTACAAATCCATTCAATTACTAGTGGGAATTCAACTCCTGGCCACCAGGTGGAGGCAAAGAACACCCCAGCAAAGCTTCAAGTAACCTCCCACTACCCACCATCTCCAGTCATTCTTTGCCTGTGTAACATTGTAGGTGATGTGCGAAGAAGGTGTCTGAAGAAATCAAGTTGTTAATCCTTTAATGGGTACTTTTCAGGATTGGGGTTATTCTGTGTCCATGTAATTCTCTTTAGTAAGAGTAATGATGGCTTTTAGCAGTTGGAAGATGGCGAGGTGGTCTTTACTTTCAACAATTTTTCAACCCCTATATAGAAAACCATGGTGGGTTACTCTGTTTTCTACAGGGCTATGTCAGTGAAAAAAAAAGGATACTTAGATAACAAGGTGGATCCTTATGGGACTGAACATCCCTTTTAAAGATTGGGGATTTATTGGGCAGCAGTTCAGTTCAGGGCATTGTTCTGTCATGTGAAGGCTTTTTTGATTTTGGTAATGGGGATTTGTTTGCCCAAGATTACCTTTTATTTAGTTTGGGTAATATCTATTTAAGGAAGTTGTTGGCAGTTCTTTTTACTGCATCTCACTTTTGAATTTGAGGTCATGTGACCGCTCAGTTACTTCCTGAGTGCTGAACGGTTTGTTTCTAGCTGGTTGTTTGGAAGCCAGTTTTTCAAGGGGACAGACGGATTTCTGGCATTAGATCGTTTTTTCTGACTGTCGCATCTCTCTGATATTTGCAGCTTTCTAGGATTTGCAGTTTGAACAGAATTTATCTGCTGGTGTGGATTGTATTCCTTGTTACTGGTTGGGTGAGTCTTTCCAGCATGGCTGGGGTGTAGAGGTGCCGGTCTTAATAATTATTTATCTTTGCTTAGAATTGTATTCTTATGTTTTATATTGAAATTTGAGTATAAGGGCTATTTTATTTACTATGGATGTCAATCCCAAGCTTTCTCTGTCATTTAATAAATGTCTTTATTGTGCTGATGCCCAGGTTATACCTCCTGTGCAATTTTGTTCCCCTTGCTTAATAAGGTTTTATTATCTAGGGATAAAAATTCTTTATCTAAGCCTTCTTTTTCTCAGGATAATGCTGTTCAGGGGTTGTCTCAGCCTACTTCTAACATATCCCAGTCTTTGACAGATTCACATGCAGTGCCCTGCGGTTCCTCTCAGTCAGTTTCTGGGAGTTATTGTTTGCCTAAGGATTTTGCTGTGCAGTTGACTTCTGCAGTTTGTGCAGCCCTAAGTGCTATACCTAGTTCTGGTAAAAGGAAGAGGAAATCTAAATATATGTCTATGGGTTCTGATTCCACCAAGACTGATTTGGTTAGTCTTTCTCAGTTATCTAGCAAGGATCATTCCTCTTCAGCTTCTAAGGGCGAGATCTCCGATTCAGAATCTGCAGTTCCTAGTACAGTCGATTCTGAGGAGGTTAATTTTAGATTTAAACTGGATCATCTCTGTTTTCTTTTGAAGGAGGTTTTAGCTACTTTGGATGACTCTGAAACAGTTGCAGATGCTCCTAAAAGGGCTAATAAACTGAATAGAGTTTTTGATGTCAAACCTAAATCTGTGGAGGTTTTTCCTGTTCCAGATCGCATGTCTGACATACTGTATCTCAGGAATGGGAGAAACCGGTGTTTTCCTTTTAACCCGTCTCCTGTGTTTAAAAAGATGTTTCCTGTGGCTTATTCAGTTTTAGATCTGTGGCACACTGTTCCTAGAGTAGAGGGCGCTATATGTACCTTAGCCAAGAGAACTACTATTCCTCTAGAGGATAGTTCCTCTTTTAGAGACCCAATGGATAAGAAACTGGAGGGTTATTTAAGAAAGATGTTACTTCATCAGGGTTTGCAGTGGCAACCAGTTGCTAGTATTGCGACAGTTGCTGGTGCAGCCTCTTATTGGTGTGACTCATTGTCTGATCCAATTTCAGAGAAGACTACTATAGAGGAGATCCAGAATAGGATCAAGGCTCTAAAGCTGGCTAATACTTTTATCTGTGATGCCAGTGTGCAAGTTCTTAGGCTGGGAGCCAAGATTTCTAGTTTTGCAATACTAGCCCACATAGCCCTTTGGTTAAAGTCTTGGTCTGCGGATGTGACTTCCAAATACAAGCTTCTGTCTCTATCTTTTAAGGGTAAGACTTTATTTGGTCCTGGTTTAGCAGAGATCATTTCCACAGTTACTGGTGGTAAGGGAGTTTTTTTACCACAGGATAAGAAGAATAGACCCAAGGGTCGTCAGACTTATCATTTTCGCTCCATTCGTAACTTCAAGGGACAGAGATCTTCCTCGTCTTCTAAATCTGAGCAAGCCAAGACTTCATGGAGAGCTAAGCAGCCCTGGAACAAGGGTAAGCAATCCAGAAAGCCTTCCGCTGACACTAAGTCAGCATGAAGGGGCCGCCCCCGATCCAGTTTTGGATCAGGTAGGGTGCAGGCTTTCCTTCTTTCAGCAGGCTTGGATTTGCGACATTCCAGATCCTTGGGCAGTGAATGTAGTCTCCCAGAGATACAGGATAAGATTCAAGTCTTGTCCCCCCAGGGACAGATTCATATTATCAAGATTATCTGTAAACCAGGTAAAGAGAGAGGCCTTCTGTGTAAGGGAGTTTTCCTCTCTGGGAGTGATTATCTCAGTTCCTCTAGCAGAACAGGATCAGGGATTTTATTCAAATCTTTTTGGTTCCCAAAAAGGAGGGAACTTTTCGACCTATTCTAAACCTCAAGTCTCTTAACAAGTTTCTCAAGGTCCCGTCCTTCAAAATGGAAACTATTCGTTCTATTCTCCCTCTAGTTCAGGAGGGTTAGTTTATGACCACCATAGACCTAAAGGATGCATATCTTCCTTAGTGGGTGCCTACATCATAAAAACAACGTATCTTCCAATTTTCATGTTCCTAGGTTAAACGGTTTGAGCTGGGCTGAGTCAGTCAATCAGTCAGGACGTCTTCTTTTTTATATATATATATATATATATATATATATATATATATATATATATATATATACATATATATATATATATATATATATATAGTTATATAGTTAATCAATACAAATTTTTGTATAGAAAATTAGCACATCTAGGCATGTTCCCCGCTTGTGTTTTCCCCAGTAAAACTCCACATACATTGTTTCCAAGGCACAAGAGGATTCTGTGTAAGATATGCAAATTAGATATGCAAAATCTCAGTTTTTTGCTTCAAATACTGTTTTAACACAGTGATCACTTAACAGGACTATTGCAGCAAAACAGAAACCACTCACTAGACAGCCTGTTTCGTTCTTTTAGAACTCGTCAGTAGGAGATAGATTTCTGGTTGCTGCTTAGGTAAAGCTAATTGCAGGGTTAAATAAAAAAATTAATTAAAATTATGAGGAAGATAAAAATCGGAGATTAAAATCCTCCATGTCTCAAAAGTTAATCAATACAAATTTTTGCATAGAAAATTAGCACATCTAGGCAAGTTCCCCGTTTGTGTATGTAGCTTTGAAACGCGTCAGGTGTTATAAAGTGTTGTGTTTCGGCTGCTCACACTTTTTAAAGTTATTTTACATTATATCTTTTTTAAAGAAATATCGCTACTACAAGCGTTTTTATTTACCACTTTTTGGATTTGCGCATATATATTAAGCAACCAGTGGCTTTTAAGTGTCATATTGCCTTATATTTTTGTACAAACTTCTTAGGTTAAGCATAACCGAACTGATATTACATCTGGAAAAGATTTGTTATCAAACGCATATGTGATACCTTATAGTGATTGAGGTGGATTATTGTAAGTAGCACTCTGTATGTCAATAAACATTTAATTGTAACAGAGTTACGCTATGTTATTATTTTTTCTGTTCCACTTTATACTCTGAAACTACCTGGATGGGGGAAAAACATTTGCTGCACGGAGCTAACACCAAAGCATAACTGGGACTGTCGGTGAGAGAAGAAACCGGGAGATACTAAGCGGAGGTGGCCCGGCAGGAAATCCTCAACTTGATCCAACAGTGGTGCAACTAACTTACCTCATACAATTGAGGTAGCCGGATGTAAGTAGGATTGGAGCCCAATAAGGGATACTACTTGGACATCTAAGCAAGCTGATTGTTTTTTAAAATTTGACTCTTTTGATGATGCAATAGTCTTTGCATATCATAGTAAATAGTATCCCATTTTCTCTACATAGATTTATTGCTCTATTACAAGCAGCTATAAATAAGAGCTCTCAGGTCCGTAATAACTATCTTGTGTTACTTCTATAGATATTGGGAGTTGAGCTGTGTGACCGCCATTAATTGCTATATCTGTTTTTTTCTCAAGTGTGCAACATGTGTTGATACATATACGGATGTTCGTTACCTGTATTGTGCATCATTACTTATATACAGTCAAATTTTTTTGTAAAATTTACATCTTACAGATCTTGAAACATTGAATGTATTATTCTATAATATAACAGGGTGTAGCTCAGTGAAGTGTGTGAATCTTATTATATAACAAATATATATATATCTATATATATATATATATATATATATATATATATATATTTATATATATATATATATATATATATATATATATATATATATATATATATATATAGAGTTGAGTTTCAGAGTTCAGCGCACATAGAATGGAGAAAAACAAAAACAAAAACAAATTATGGTGCAGTATGTCAGTACTAGGCAATCAAAAACTAAAGGTGAGATTTAAATGTGCTCACCTTGTTTAACCTCAAACATGTGAGGTATGTTGGAAGCATGGAGGGGATGTAATCCCTATCTGCGGTAAAGATGTTTCCAGCTGGTATGCAGAAACTTTTAGCAGGTGGAAATCTTGATATCCCTGGAGTAGAAATATGTTGGTATTTCAGACAAACTTCTCCTCTCTGGAGTTAGGTAGAGACACTTTAATTCTTTTTGCTGGATTTCTTTCCTTGTTGCTGTTTATTTCTTTTCCCCTTCTTTATACTTGAAAGGCTTCTCTTCTCTGGAGTATGGTATAAACTTTATGTATGCAAACCAATTAGTGCTCAGTTTACATACTATGAGATCAATTGTGGATATTAATTGCAGCACTCATGAGATGTGTATAAATGATGCATGCAAGGACACAAAGTGAAATTTAAAATAAAAACACTTTTATTTTTTAATGTCCAATAAAAAATGATAAACAGAAATCCTCTTTGATAATAGTCCAGATCAGGGACAGAAATAGGTGAGCAGATGAAATATAGTATATTTCTTTAAATCCGGTAGTGAGTTTTTTTTATCAGGGCTGGTGCAAAAACAGCTTGCTGATAAAAATTAGTGATATTGTGGTATAGGATGCTGTAAGTACAGCTGGAGGTAAATTCCTTGCGGTGGTTTTGAGCTCTGAAAAGCTCCCAGAGTTCAGGTGGATAAGTTGGTGTTTATGATGGAAAACCGTAATAAATAGTTACATGAACTGCTGTAAATACAGCTAGATGATGATTCCTTGTGGTTTTTTGAGCTCTAGATAGCTCACAATATCCGGATGGATGTGGATTCTTTAGCCTGTCAGTGACAGGGTCCGTTGCTGAAGTGTTTGAAGCTTGGTCTCCCTGGACAGGAAGTGACGTCAGAAGTGGGCGTGCCCTTACGCGTTTCGTGAATTACATTCACTTCATCAGAGGGTATGCCCACAGAGCACTGAGGAGCGCTTATATGGCGTTTCAGTGCAGATAATTGGCTTTAACTTAATTTGTTAATTGAATACAGGTACCTTATTGTATATTCATTGATTGGTTTGATTTATTTGTATTTGTCTGCATAAATTAGAAGCAGATTACTGACTGGCTTACACATATTTTGAAACAAAACAAAAAAAAAAACAAACAAAAAAAAACAAAACATTTTTTTCTTGTTAGTGATATTGGAATTTTATCTATGTGTTTAGACATAAATCTGGTGGGGAATCCTTACGTATTTCCATAGGGGTAATCAAAGGTAATAAAGCTGCCTAAAATTACTGTCACCCTTATGATTTTTTGCCTAAAGTGACGGCTGCTTTACCTATGTGTTTATTTATTTTTTCTCATAAAAATATTATGAAATTAAAATAAGCAACCAATTTGGTTCTTATCACAGGTGGAGCCTGCTAAGAGCAGTTCTCTGGGGAGTACTAATTGCTTAGGTGATCCTCTACCTCACTTTACCTATGTGTTTATGCATAAAAATAATTTATTATTTTTATTATTTGATTAATGGATTAGGGAATGGGTGGAGTTACCTTAAATGTCTGACCATGGACATAACTTTCTATGTGGAGGTATATTTGCTTAGGTGATCCTCTACCTCACTTTACCTATGTGTTTATCTATAAAAATTATTTATTATTTTTATTTTTATTATTTGATTAATGGATTAGGGAATGGGTGGAGTTACCTTAAATGTCTGATCATGGACATAACTTTCTATGTGGAGGTATATTTGCTTAGGTGATCCTCTACCTCACTTTACCTATGTGTTTATCTATAAAAATAATTTATTATTTTTATTATTTGATTAATGGATTAGGGAATGGGGGAGTTACCTTAAATGTCTGACCATGGACATAACTTTCTATGTGGAGGTCTATTTGCTTAGGTGATCCTCTATCTAAATTTACCTATGTGTTAATCCATAAAATTTGAGAAACACAAATTATTATTTTTATTTTTATTATTTGATTATTGGATTAAGGAATGGGTGGAGTTACCTTAAATGTCTGATCTTGGACATAACTTTCTATGTGGAGGTATATTTGCTTAGGTGATCCTCTACCTCACTTTACCTATGTGTTTATCTATAAAAATAATTTATTATTTTTATTATTTGATTAATCAAATGTAAACTGAGCACTAATTGGTTTGCATACATAAAGTTTATACCATACTCCAGAGAAGAGAAGCCTTTGCATATTACTTGATTTATGTATCACCCTGTTGGATGAATAATGTGAGCAGTGAGTGCACATCTTTGCATATAACATATAGTTGTGTGTGTGTTTATATATTTATATAGCACGTATATGGCTATATACAGTAAACATGTATGTTTTTGTATCATTTCTAGAACAATTTTTAGTTAACCCCTTTCCATTTTTAGAGTCAGATACCACTTTAATGTTAAGTACAATGTTGCAGGATCTGGCAGTGCAGATGAGCAAGAAGTAGAAACATCTGCACAACCAGAGTACAACAATTAACCCCTGCTCATTTGAACAACATTTCATCATCTGGCTACTAGAGCATGCTAAAACACTTTAAAGGGACACTGAACCCACATTTTTTCTTTTGTGTTTCAGCTAGAGCATGCAATTTTAAGCAACTTTCTAATTTACTCCTATTATCAAATTTTCTTCATTCTCTTGGTATATTTATTTGAAAAGCAAGAATGTAAGTTTAGGTGCCGGCCCATTTTTGGTGAACAACCTGGGTTGTTTTTGCTGATTGGTGGATAAATCCACCCACCAATAAACAAGTGCTGTCCAGGGTGCTAAACCAATAAGTGCCTTCTTTTTCAAATAAAAATAGCAAGAGGACAAAACAAAATTGATAATTGGAGTACATTAGAAAGTTGCTTAAAATTGCATGCACTTTCTGAATCACGAAAGAAAAAAACTAAGGTTCAGTGTCCCTTTAATATAGAAAATGTATGAGAGTGATCTGTGCAACTATAGCATGTCACACAAACAGCATACATGCCTCTGGGCAACATTCCTGTCTCCTTCACTCAAATATACATTACATCGTATAATGTAAAGGTACACAGAGATACTTTACATACCTCCTTTCTTATACCCTACATAATGTTTCAACAAGCCCTGTGGGTGGTATGGGAAGGAGCCAGAACTCACAAGTCATGTTGCTTGTAAACACATAGCTCTGCACCTCCCCTTGTCTAACAGTTTATAAATAAGTCACTATTCACCTGTCCTTTATTCTTTTGTCCTGGAAAAACCTGGCTTATTTTATTGGGTTGAAGCAAAACTTAAATGTGGCCTAAAATACAATGTTAAGCACCCTTAAATCGCCTTCCTTTTTAAAAAGACCATTTTACTACTTCTCTCAATGGCCCTGATGTTGAAAACATTGACAGTCCAATGAGAAACCTCCTTTCTCTTCCATTGGTCTGTCGAGATTTTAAAAGAAAAGGGGCATGGCCAAGCAGTGCTGGTGAGCGGCGATCTCTCTCCCATAGAAGTCAATGGGAGCATGACGTCACCACCTGCATCGCCAACATTGCCACTCATCAGCATTTTGCAGTGGCTTGGGGGACCCTATTGGAAGTGGGCCTAAACACGCAGAATGAAACGAAAAATAGTTTAATTGAAGGCCCACTCCAAATATTGCCTGCAGGACCTAAGTTGCACTGCACCTACACTAACAACCTTATGTGATGTAGTCTCGCCAGCTGATAGCTGATGAGATAAACATGGCTTCTATCCTCCTTTCAACCTGCACTTCGCAGCACTGGTGTCGATATGTCCAAATCAAAGTGCAGCATATTCCCACTAGCATGCCCCGCTAACTCACCAAGAACGCCTACACCTACGTCACATCTAACCTCCACTCCGCTTACTCTGCCTTACCACCTCCCACAGACCTCCTACACGTACATCAGAGCTAACCTACACTCCCCCTGCACCGCCCAGGTAACCCCCCTGACCGCCTACACCTACAACACCCCTAACTTACACACCCCTGGAACACCCAGTCCCTAATACCACCAACACTTACATCATGTCCAACCTTCCCCTGACTATAATAAACTATACTAAATAGTAAATGTCATAAAAACCTCAGGATTTAGCTGCTAAGGGGTTAATTCTCTTTAGCCTGTGAGCTAAAAAAGATTTGTTTTTCAAGAAGAATTGTGTCCTGTGTTTGTTTGTGTTTTCTTTGAAGTGTCAGGAGCCTCATAAATACTTTGTAGTATACACAGAATAGAGCTTTATAGCTCAGGCTGTCAGCAGAGGGCATGATGCAAAACAGTGCCTCAGTCACAGAAACTGATGAGGTCAATAAAAGGACATTGGTACAATGTATATATGTGTTTAAAGCTGTTATGACATAAAATGAAGGGAAGTATGACAACCCTGTCATACTTGGTATCAAATTGATTCTCCCAATGAAACTAAGAGATTGCCTATCAGTCTATATGAAAATATATTTACCTAGCAGAAATTATAATGTGTTCTATAATTTCAGGCAAAGACATAGGGGCACATTTATCAAGCTCCGATTCGAGCTTGATGCCCCGTGTTTCTGGCGAGACCGCTGCTCCATAACCTGTCTGCCTGCTCTGAGCAGGCAGACACACATTGCCGTAAATCAACCCGATCGAGTACGATCGGGTTGATTGACACCCCCTGCTGGCGGCCTATTGGCCGCGAGTCAGCAGGGGGTGGCGTTGCACCAGCAGCTCTTGTGAGCTGCTGGTGCAATGCTGAATACGGCGAGCGTATTGCTCGCCGTATTCAGCGAGGTCTGGCGGACATGATCCGCATTGTGCATAATATTTTTGGCATACTAAATAATTCCTTTATTAAGCTTTGTCTAATAATTGAACCACGTTACTGAAAGAGACTGGAATATTAGAACTGTGTATTTTAGGTTATTTTCTGCTAAATTGTATTCTAAGAATTAATGTGTAAATCTGGGGTTTCCTTAAGATTTCCCATATCATATAATCTTAAGTGGTGGCAGCTAGATATTATAGTTAGTTTAGTGTGGGTGGCATTAAAGGGGAGTTTTGGGCACTTATTTTACGTCTAGTACAGACTGGAGAGTGTTGTTATCCCTTGCACGCACTGAACTAAATCACAAGCTTGCCTGGTGTGGCTAGATTGTGACATATTAGTGAGAGTAGAAGGGGTCTGATAACCCTTTCTGTGCCAAACAAGTGACTGGCGCAGGGTTGGTTAACCTTGGTCGTCACAGTAAACCTCCCCATTATAATTATAAGACCTATGTCCCTAAAATTATAAACAATGTTTAAATGATGTGTCCAAGAGATGTGCTAAAATGCAAGTGGCCTGACTTCTGGAGTTCCAGCAAAACCTTTAGCCTAGCCGGGCTCCTGGAACTGAGCACCCCTTTTAAAAGGGGGGCAGATTGAGCTGGGTACAGGGGATCAGGGGATGAAGAGATACTTCTATATAAAGGGGTTCAGCGCTTCCGAAAATTCAGTGTGCGGTGACCACATGAAGACTAGGGCTCTAGGAAGGGAGCTGAGGCTGCGCAAGAGGCCACCAAAATCCACCTCTGCCACAGTGAAGATGGGCCCCCGGAGCCTGGATGAAGAGGGCCCCCCAGCATGGAAGAAGATACAGAGTGGAGGCAGCAGAAGAGGCTGCCAAAATCCACCTCCACTGCCAAAAAGATAGGCCCCCAGTGCCTGGACCCAAGATAAAGAGGGCCCAACAACGGATCAAGAGGAGTTGGAGTTTCAATTGGTGAGTATACATTTTGGGGTTAGTTAGGGCTTTGTTGTGGTGTTTTTTATTTTATTTTGAGGAGTAGGCTTATTTATTTAAATTTTTTAAGGATAGGTTTTTTTAAGTGGACTTTATTATTTTGGGGTGGGGGTTACTTGTAATTGTAGAGGGAGGTCTTATCATTTTTTTAGGGGCTATTGTAATTTATTTTAGCGTTAGGGTTTTTTATGGGGCATGTAGATTAGTGTTAGGTTAAATGGTGTGTTTTTTTTATTGTGGATATTGTATTTTTTTATTTTAACTTGATAACTTAGATTATCTTAAGTTAACTTAAGATAACTTATAATAACCTCATCACAAAAGCACCCCCTGCAGCTAAAACCTCCCAACCACCATTAACCCCTTATCTGCTAAAAAAAAATGCACATCCACAATGTTGCAATCTGTCCTAACACTGCAGAGATTGAAGACAGTTGAGACGACATGGAAGGTTCTAACCGATCTGGTGTTCTGCAGCATCCTGTATTTTCAGAATGGGAACTCATACTGGGGGGCATGCCTAGCATCACAGAAATCATGTGATCACATCCACGATCGGTTGATTTAATTTTTAAAGCAAGTGGTTACATCAGAACTTCATTCTGATGTTAAACACTTGACCCCCTTTGTCATGAGATGCAGTACACGTTAAGCTGGGTACAACACAATTTTATTGTAGAGCTGTATGCTACATCATACATACACAGCTGTCACCCTACTATCAGCTGTGCCAGGCTACATCCCGTGGCTTGAATGTGGGTCACCCTATAAGCTAGGAGAGCAAAATAGGTTTCTGATTGCTTCAAAATAAACTTGGTTGTTTGAACTGCCCTTTAAGCCATTCCATTGGCCTGTGGGGACTTGAAGTAGAATGAAGGAAATCGTATTCACTGCAAAAGGAGCTGAACTCCTTGGAAGCGAACTACATCCAGTTATCACTCCAGCGGTATGCCCTACCGAGTGAACATACTTTTGAGAAGGGTGATGAGAGCCAGACTAGTGGCTTCACTCAGGGGTGCAATTTCAAGGTACCTGTAATGTTAGTTGAGAACAACCAGATATTTCTTTCAGTTGAGTTCTTTCCTCTAAGTAGGCCGGTGTTCCTGGCAAAAGGTACATTTTGAAATGTATCCTGTGATATCAGTAGTGATCCCAGGCCACCACACCCCATGGCTGCCCTTTCCTGCACTTTGAAATGCCCAAGTGGACATCATGAATTCTGTCGTTCAGTTCTGTGAGATGTACCCACTCTGACTGGTGAGAGCTCAGCGACATCCAAGCTGCCTGGCCCTCGGCCAACCTCCCATTATGTAGATAATAACTTCCTGAAGATCAGTGTCTAGACGTGTCTCCCTTCTTATCTGCTCTAATTTCCTTGAAGAGATAGACTTGGATGCCAGTACTGAATCCACATACAATTTCACATATGACTCAGTCGAGGACCCTTCGGGAGCAGGAAAGTGTATCTGCCACTACCAGTTTCCCCCGGGGCATGCAATGCCTGGATGTTGAATCTGAACAGCCTCATCAAGAGTATCTGGCATCTCAAGGGCGTCTTGTCAATATCATAGGAATTATCTAGCCCATTACTGCTAGCATCAGCACTAACCACGGTCTTTTAGGAATGGTTGTAAAACCACAACATAGAGGCAGACCACAACATGGACTTGACTTGTGCAAAGGCCTCTTCTTGCGGAGGTCCCCAGAACCAAGTAACATCTTTTTTCAACAATTTAGTGATAGGATGTAACACTGAGGACAAGTGTGGTATTAACTTGCCCACATAATTCACAAGGCCCAATATTTGTCTCAGTTCATGTACATCAGAAGGGCTATTCATTTTCTCAATGGCAAGAACTTTACCAGTGCCTGGTTTGATACTCTACTCTCTCTCTACTAAAATTCAGTTTTCCTAAAGTGACATTTCTCTTTCTTCAGTTTCAGTCCGGACTCTTATCATCTACAGTAAACAATGCAGCCACCGGTCATGATCCTCCAGGGTGGACCCATACACCAGGATATCATCCATAACAACTACGGTGCCCTCATGATATCTCAGGAGGGAGCTCATCTCTATTTGGAAGATTTCAGGGGCAGAGGATATCCCGAAGGGGAGACTATAAAAATAAAACCGGCCTACTGATGTAATGAAGGTAGTCAACTTGCAGCTCTTTGGGTCTAGGGCTATCTGCCATAATCCGCTGGAAACATCAAGTGTAGATAAGAATTTCGTCACTCACAGTTTCGGAGCAATATCTTCTAGTGTCGTTAGTACATATCTCTCTTTTTACAGCCTCATTCAGCTGTTTTAAATCTATGCAGATGTGTACTGTCCCATTTTTCTTGGCAACCGGCACAATGGGAGCACATCAGTCGGTCACATCTGCTCTTCATCCTCAGAAGTTCAACTTCCACCTGTGGCATAAGTGGGAATGTAATTCTATGAGGAGTGGTGATACTGTATGGGACTGCATCATCTTTAAGTGATATTTGGACTGGCTCACAGTTCAGTAGGCCCAGTTCTCCAAACATGTCTTCCGTGATCTCATTCACTCTCGCAAAAAGGCCCAGACTGCAGACTGCTTTCTCACTCAAAAGGTTATTAACACACTGCCCTCTGATTACATGTACTCACAAAGTGAATTTCTTCTGCTTGTACTCACTGCTAGCGAGAAACTTCCTGACACAGTCAATGTAGCCTCCAGGACTGTGAACCTGTGTATCCTGTATCCTTTTCAAGCTGAGGTCGTTGAGGCAATTTCATAAATGTCGCAAAGGACATGACTGTAATGTCTGCTCCTGTGTCAATCTTGAAGGCAACCCTGGCTCCCAACACTTTGAGGGTAACCCGCCAGTCTATGTCTGAGCCGGACTGTTCTACCACAGACCCTACAAAGGACACTTCTTGTGTTTCCTGGTCACTGTCCACCTGCATTTCTTTACTAGACTCTGTTTTGCAAACCACCTCAAAATGGCCCCCTCGGTTACACTTCCTGCACCTCTTGTCTTTAGCAGGGCATACCACATTTGTCTTTAGCAGTGCAATGGCCTGCTGCACCCACCCATTTCTAGGCCTGTCTACTGCCCTCAATCTACCGCTCACACCTTGCCTGTCACCTGAAGCTCTTCTGAACTGCTGCACTTCTTCCACAATACTCTCAGACCTCATGTCAGCACTTTGCTTATTCACCAGTTCACTCTGGTGGGCCATCTGAATGGCCTCATCTAGTGTCAATTCAGACTCTAACTGCAACTTCAGTGAGACTTTTGAGTCTGCAATTCCTATGACTATCCTGTCTCTAATCTGTTCTTCCTTGGCAGCCCCAAACTCACAAAACTCTGCTAATTCATAAAGGCTGCGTACAAATGATTCCACAGATTCCCCCACACGCTGGGCGTGTTTGTGGAAACAGGCCCTCTCATAAATTACATTTCTCTTGGGCACAAAATGGGTGCTGAGCTTATTCATAACTATCTCAAAATCAAATTGTTACCCTTCACGGAATATAAACACATTATACACTGGATCCACATCTTTCCCCATAGAGTATAGGAGAGAATTAACTTGTACTTCACCACTCTCCTTGTCCAGTTTGGAAGCAATCCTAAGGCGTGCAAACCGCTGTCGCCATGTGGGCCATGCTGGGAGAAGTCAAATGGTTCTGGTGGAGTGAATTTCGACATCATCACTAATCAGGAAACAGATTCACAGGTACTTACTTCTGATGCCATGTCATGAGATTCCAGACACGGTAAGCTGGGTACAGCACAATTGTATCGTAGAGTTGGAATTTAATATGCTACACCATACATACAGCTTGATTACTGTGCAACAGAATATAACAATATCAACTGCCACACCCCCACTTCCAGTGACCTCACACATACTCTCCTCACACCCTTAAATAATAAAAAAAAATACAGGAGAAAAATACATTTCTCTAGCTGTTTTGATTTTTTTTTTTAATCAGACAATAGTATCAAAAATAGCATTATTAATCCCTTCAGTCCAGGGCCAAGTGTTTAACAATTAAACCACTTTAAAAATAAAATCATGCAATCGTAGATGCGAATATGTGATTTCAAGGGTGTGATAAGATCATGGGGGACTGCCTACGATGCTATCATCCTTTGTTGAATAAGCAACAATGCACCACTGGCAGCTAGCTGGACAGATTGGGTGAGACAATGACTAGAGGCATGCAAAAAGAAACAATGCCAAGCCTAGCGCAAAGTCACCAAATAAAAAAGTATACCAACAGGTACATAAAATTCAATATATAAAAAGTACTTTTTGTTGGAAATGCTAGTAAAAAAGTCCTTTCCAGTTGATCTCCTGGGGTCTTGGTGTAGATGAAACCTCTGTACAGTCTTTTCAGTGTTGCAGCCAATGTAATCGGGACCTACACAGTGTGGGATCTGCTTGGAAGATATGCAAGAAAAGAGAAAAACAAAAGTGCATACACAATTCAAAGTACAGTTTATTAAAACACTACACACATCTACTATAAAATGCACGTACAAGAAAGAAGAATAAAACTGCATGAAGGTGAAGTCCAATGGGCACCTCAGCATCCAAACACAGCTCCTTGTTCTATGCTGCCTGCAGCTAGAAAGGTGGCTGTCAGGATCAGATGTTACAGGAAGTTCCTGGAAAATGCACCTAGATATGGGCTGTAAAGTTCATATGCAATATTCCAGTGTGCAGGATGAAACATGCTACACAGCCAACCTACCCCTACGCGTTTTGTCTGCTGACATGCAGACTTTCTCAAGGGGTCAAAAACAGCTGGTAGTGCTGTGTTTCATTTGGTCATTTAAATGGATGCTGGAGTCAGCTCCCATCAGTGATGTCACGAGTACACCCACATGGCAGCGTGTGGAACAAAATCAAAATCTCAGCGTTTGATATTATGGGGCCAATTTACTAAGCAGCGAATGCTGCTTATTCCGCATAAGCCTTCCGGGTGAAGACCGCTACTTGTTAACTCATCCGTTACCTCTGAGGTGGCGGACTGCAATCATCCAGATCAGATAAGATCGGAATGATTGACACCCCTGCAAGCGCCTGTTTTGCAGGGGGCAGTATTGCACAAGCATTTCATCAGAGCTCTTGCAGCATTTATGAATAAGTAGACACCTTTATAGTTATTATCAACACGCATAAGGTAACAATGTATATATTGGTTGCCGTAAGCTGCTCGCACTCCGTTTGTTCCGTAGAATAAGGGGTTAACATATGGTTTATTGTTTACTTCCCATTGAGGAATAATATTGAAACTGTTAGGAGGAATATATTTATTTAAAAAAAATCTTCTAAACCTTTTTAATTATCTTGTATTTTATATTAAATGGATATTATGAAGTATGTAAGCAATAGATCTAGTATATATTGCTCTATATACAGTTATTAACTGGAGGAAATCCTTTTGTATCATTGTTTATCATACATTTTTTAACATAGACACGTTTTATACCTTGTATTCACAAACCACGCAATTTGGATTAACTGCTGTTACCAAAATTAGTATATTGTTTTTATTGTCTAGACACATAATATCAAATGCTGAGATTTTGTTTTTGTTCATGTGGGCGTACGTGTGACGTCACCAATGGGGGCTAGCTCTAGTAGTCATTTAAACGATCACATGAAACACACCGCTACCAGCTGTTTTTGACCCCTTGAGAAAGTCTGCATGTCAGCAGACGAAATGCCTAGGGGTAGGTTTGCTTTTTAAGCGGATTTCATCCTGCACACAGCCCATATCTAGGCGCATTTTCCAGGAACTTCCTGTAACATTTGATCCTGATGGCCACCTTTCTAGCTGCAGGCAGCATAGAACAAGTAGCTGTGTTTCGACCCTGAGGTACCCATTGGATTTCGCCTTTGTGGGGGTTTAATAACCAGATAAGCTGTTTTTATTCTTCTTTCTTGTACGTGCATTTTAAAGTAGATGTGTGTAGTGTTTTAATAAACTGTACTTTGAATCGTGTATGCGCTCTGTTTTTCTCTTTTTTTACAATGACTAGAGGCATACATGTGCAGCCACCAATCAATAGAAAGCTCCCAGTAGTGCATTGCTGCTCCTAATCCTAGCAAGGTATGCTATTCAACAAATGATACCAAGGGAACTAGGCAAATTAGATAAGAGAAATCAATTGGAAAGTTGTTTTAAATTATTTTCTCTGATTCATGAAATTTGTCTTGGCAGAATAGACACAAACATTATTTGTGTTATATGTGTTCCCTTATTTGCCTATATGCTTTTAAATTTTATACAGGGGGGAAAAAATAGCCAGTTGTGAATTTATATTGTGTCATAAAATAAGAGTTGAATGTATGTAGTTTGTAAAATGTTAAGATAAAATGCTCCCCAAAGTCTCATACTAAATAAAAACTTTTTTTTTTTCATTGTTCTTGCCTAGATTTTGAAATGCACCAATTTTGTTACATAAAGAAATACATTTAATATAAATTTAAGAGAACTCTTGATCTAACTGCTCAGTAAACAATTCTTCAATATGTAATCAGAGAGCATAATTCGCTCTAGGTTCACATATTTTCAGCTGTTGAAAAACCAGTTTTCAGTGATGTATTTTATTAATATGTAATTTTCTTCAAATTCAAACATTCTGTGGGGAAAAACCACAATATGATTTCAAAAGATTTTCTAGAAATATGTTAGAATGAGACACCTGAGGAAGGGGAGTGCCTCTGAAACGTGTTGTGATTTTCTTTGACAGAGAACTTTTCAGAAAAGTCATCCCTTAGGGCTTTTTAATGCAAGTATATCTTTTTATTGTATATGAATGCTTTTTTATGTTTTTTATATTATATATATATATATATATATATATATATATATATATATATATATATATATATATATATATATATTTATTTATTTATTTATTTAAAACATTGCTTAAATATTCATGTGCTTTTTATTTAATCCATACACTTAACATGAGATATACTGATGACCTTTAATGCGCTGGCTGTTTTTTTCTTTTAGTCATTTATGCATTTTCTTTTCAAATCGGTTTTCCTGTTTTAATAGCTTAAATGTGCCAGATACTGAAGCTCCATCTCTTCATAATGGGAGCTGCTATCTTGGGGCTTGTTTCCATTGAGCCGTAATTAGGTTTGAATGTGCTTGCAAACCGTTAAATAAACTGTCATATCGTTCACCGACTGCTTCCAACGGCCCATTATAACTCAATTTCAGCAACCGGACTCCGGGTGCCGAAAACATTTTCGGGTCTCATACAAAGTATCAGAAGCCGCTAATCTTTAAATAATACCAGGTTTCCATTGCCCGCGCAAACCTTTAATACACTGTCTGAGGCTGCCGATACATTAGCAAAAATGACACACAGCTCAACTAGGTGTAAAACAGGAAAAAGGTGCTTTTTGAGACCTTTTTCCCATTAAAATCTAACACGACATGTCAAAACCCCTCTATCAGCCATCCCCCCCACAACGCAATTTATAATAAATATATTAACCCCTAATCCACCATGCCCCCACAATGCAAGTTTAAATTAATCTAAAATTACACAAAATAATACAAGTCTATCATTATAGAAAATAATAAACCAAATTATCAAAAATAAAAAAATTAAACCTAATCCCTACGAAACTCTCCAAAATAAAAACACTCCCTTATCTAATACTAAACTACCTATTGCCCCTAAAAGGGCATTTGTATGGGCATTGCCCTTAAAAGGACATTCAGCTCTTTTACTGCCCTTAAAAGGGCATTCAGCAATTTTATGGCCTATTAAATAAAAAAATAAAAAAAGCCAAAGTCTAACCCCCAGATCTCACGGTTCCTGAAGTTCGGCGGTGAAGTCTTCTTCCAAGCGGCGACCTCTTGTATCTTCATCCAGGAGCGCGGAACTGAAGACCGGCGACCGCGGAACTGAAGACCGGCAACAGCAGAGTCAAGGAGCGTGGAGGATCCTCTTCATACGATCACAGCTGTACACTGAATATAGAATGCAAGTTATGCATTTAAATATGGTGTACCTTGCATTCCTATTGGCTGATTTGATTCTTCAAATTCAAATCAGCCAAATGGATCAGAGCTACTGAAATCCTATTGGCTGTTCAAATCAGTTCCGTGGTCGCTGGTTTTCAGTTCAGCAGTCTTGGATGAAGATAGAAGAGGTCGCCCCTTGGAAGAAGACTTCACTGCTAGACTTCAGGAACCGTGAGTACCTATCTGGGGGTAAGACTTAGGCTTTTATTTTTTATTATTTTTTTATTTTTTAGATTAGGAATTTAATGGGCTGTAAAAGAGCTGAATGCCCTTGTAAGGACAGTAAAAGAGATTAATGCCCTTTTAAGGGCCATGCCCATACAAATGCCCCTTTAGGGGCAATGGGTAGTTAAGGATTTTTTAGAGTTGAGTTTATTTTTATTTTGGGGGGTTTAACTGTTAGGGGGAACTTTTTTTTATAGGTAAAAGAGCTATTTAGCTTAGGGCAATGCCCTACAAAAGGCCCTTCTAAGGGCTATTGGTAGTTTAGTATTAGATTAGAGTGTGTTTTTATTTTGGGGAGCTTTTTTATTTTCATAGGGATTAGGTTTATTTTTTTATTTTGGATAATTTGGTTTATTATTTTATGTAATGTAAGACTTTTTTTATTTTTTGTAATTTAAATTTTTATTTTTAAAGTAATGTTAGTTTTTTTAATTTTAATTGTAATTTAGGATTTATTATTTTAATTGTAATTTAGGATTATTTTAATTTATGTTATGGGGTTAATTTAGGGGGTGTTAGGTTAGTGGGCTTAGTGATTAGTTATTTGTGTTGTGGGGGCATAGTGGATTAGGGGTTAATAGTTTAAATAGCTAGATTGCGTTGTGGGGGCATGGCGGATTAGGGGTTAATAGTTTAAATAGATACTTTGCGATATGGGGGCATGGCGGATTAGGGGTTAAAAGTGTAAATAGATAATTTGCCATATGGGCCATGACGGATTAGGGGTTAATAGTTTAAATAGATACTTTGCAATATGGGGGTTGGTGGATTAGGGGTTAATAGTTTAAATAAATATTTTGAGATTATGGGGGTTGGCGGATTAGGGGTTAATAGTTTAAATAGATACTTTGCGATATGGGGGTTGGCGAATTAGGGGTTAATACATTAGTTATTGCGGTGGGGGGGTTGCGGTTGAGAGGTAGATATTGCACATGCGTTAGGTTTTGATTTTATTTTAACAGCGAGCAACGGGAAAAATATATGCGCCGCACTTGTATGCGGCGCCATATATATGCAATTGAGTGTAGTGTAAGGTGGGGTTACCATAGTAACCTATTAATTTTTGCATCGGGTGGAAGCATTAACACAACGCTAACACCTACACGAAAAGAGCAACCGCACGCAAAGCGGAAACTTTTTCAATGGAAACCTGGTACTAAAATGGAACCGTAATTTACTTTTAGCTGTCGGCCGCTTCGGTAGCTTACAGCTAAATTTTTAATGACTCAATGGAAACGAGCCCTGGGTGCGCAATTATTCTCACAGCCTGTGACAGAAGCAGTGCACACGCACAGATCACTGAAATGCACCACTTTGTTTTTTAGTGTGCATGATACATCATGTGAGCTTTACATTTTAAATGTATTTTAAAAAGCACTCAACAATAATATAGAGCAATGTAGCAGCTTTGTGTCTTACTAACACACTAACCTGAAACACATTATACAGCTGTCAAAACGTTGACAACCTCATTAATATGTAAATGCCTACATACCCCCCCAACTGTCCCGATTTTCACGGGACAGTCCTGAATTGATGGGTCTGTCCTGCTGTCCCGGTGAGAGTGGTGTCTGACCCGCATAGCCCCTGTGCTGCTGCACTATTAATTTTTTTGGGCAAATGTCTCCCAAAAACTTCCTATTGGGTTATGTCAGTCATGTGAAGTTTGCACCCAATAATCCCTAGAGAGAGTCCTCACCTGGCTCCAATAATAGCACTTGATCACAGAGGCGGTGCTACATGTGACAGACAGTAAGGCATGTAGATGCGGCGCTGGAACCAACTCTGCTCTCTTCCCTTTTTGCCGGTCTGTAACAACTCACTGTGTTGTTACCTTTATGTGAGGTGGGTGCAGCTATCTGGCACTGGGGTACAGCAGCAGCAGGTACAAATGCAGGGAGGGTGCTTTGACTTAGAGAGTTACCACCGCTGGCTGTAGGGTTGCCACCCATCCCTTAAAATACGGAATCATCCCATATTTGAGAAAAAAATTACGCGTCCCGTTTTTTATCCATACGGGACTGGGTTTGTTCGTATTTTCTACTGGTTGGTCAAATTCTTTCAAATTCTTTCAAAATTTGGCAACTGTGCTTGTATCTCCTGATCTATTATGCGTTTAATTGTTGTAGAGCTGACTGGTAGCAAAGAAAGTTACATGAGATGTTAAACTGTTAAACTGGTGACGTTCGTGTGATGTGTTACACAGGCGACTTTCAGTGAACTCTGGGGTGAATGAAGTACAACGGAAGCCTTGGTACCTCAATTATAGTTTGCAGGAAGCTACCCTGGTGGAAAACGCATTTCTATGGCAGGGTTAGAAGAAGGTGGAGAAGTAATATTCAGATGAGGAGCTGGACAGGTACGGAGAGACGCCAAGAGCAAACCCGCATATGCTCTGCTTTCTTTATACAGTATCCTAATTAAGATAAGCATTGTGCTTTACTGACTGTGATCTGAGGCCATAGGCAAACTTCAGAGCAATTATTTCTGTAGCATGTATAGCAGTGACCAAGTTGCTTAATATATAGATATTAATTGCTAAAAAAAAAGAGTAGTTGCAGTACAATATGTTCTATTACAAAATAACTAAATAATATTATTTTTAAAAGCTTTTCACATGGTATTTTTTTGTGTTGAAAGTTATTTTTTTTAAATGGGTCTGACTTTCACTGGCAAACATATGTGCCTGTATCATGTACTTGATTATTTGTATACAGAATAACTATTTTTAAATTATTCATGCAGCTACAAAACCATAGGTATCAATGCAGAATATAAGGTACTGGCCCTTGAACTTCACCCACCTCAAAATATCTCAACCCACAGAAACCCACATACTGTACATGCATATTTAGATGGACATGGGGTTAGGGTTAGACAGGGTGGAATTCTAAGATCTATTAAGTTTATAGCTATGAGAACTTTTTAAAGGGACATTGAACACTTTGAGATGGTAATAAAAAAATGATAAATCTTATATATTAAAAAAAACTACAATTAATTTTAATTATTTATTTTGTCCCCTATTCCTGTAATTCCATTTTGAAATTGTGAGCATTTCCGTTCCTGATAGAAATGTAAGAGCAGAACACTGTTACAGTATATTCTACCAAGCCATCGGCTGCACACTAGTGACCTATTTATAACTGTCCCTATTTGGATACAGCAGAGAAGGTTACTTAAGTTGCAACATGGTAGCTCCTATTGTTTTATAGACATATAGGCCTCTAGTTATGAAGCCGTCTACTTTCCTGCATTCGCCGGCCCCAATACGCTCACCTAAGCTCGCTTCACATCGCCGCCACGGACCTGAATACGCTCGCCAAAGTTATCAATAAATCTGTCAAAAAGCCACGCACCAAGTACGGGGCGATGAGCAGCAGACTGTGATAGTTATCAATCATCAATCTTGCTGCTCTTCAGCTTTTTTACAGCTTTATTGATACCAGTGGCGTCACTAGGGGGGGGCGGGTGGGGCGGGCCGCACCCGGGTGACACCCTCCAGGGGGTGACACCAAAAAAAAAAAAAAATTTTTTTTTTTTTTTTAATTTTATTGAAATTCAAAGAAATACAATGTTGAGATGCATAGATTATTTTATTAGAGGCTGGCATTTGTGAACATTAGTAGGACTGGGGAAGTTGTAGACACACAATTTTTTTGCCCCTTGAGCCAGTGCTGCAATTTCAACAAATAGTTTTCCCGGCTGCTTTTGCTTGTTTGTCATTTGCTCCTCCCCTGCCCAATTTCACTATGAATGTTGTGGGTGTGCCGTGGGGCTTGCAAAGTTGCGCTGCTAGCCTAAACCTGCCTGCCTATCTGTGCTCACTGCTCAGTGACATGCGGCCCAGGGCTGTGCACTGACAGACTTGGAACAGAGTCAGAGAGCAGAATTTTCATAGTTTGTGTGCCTAAACCTTTTCTTCAGCGATTTATTTTAGAGTGCTCTGTTTATCTTTCATTTGATGTTCTGCTGAGCCAGGGAGCAGCTCTAGGAATGAGCTTCCTAATTAATGCAGTGCAGTTTACATATTTTGTATGTGTGTGTCTGAGTTTTTGTGTGTCTCAGTGTTTTTGTGTGTGTGTTTTTGTGTGTGTGTCTGAGTGTGTTTCCGAGTGTTTGTGTGTGCATCTGAGTATGTGTTTAAGTGTGTCTGAGTGTTTGTATGTGTGTTTGCCTGTGTTTTTGTGTGTGTCTGCTTTCGGGGGGGGGGGGGGTGACACCATGACTTACCGCACCGCGTGACACCAACCCTAGTGACGCCACTGATTGATACCCCCGTCACTAAGCACTCACACTATACTATACTGTTCTACCCCCTATACCGGCGCCCCCCGCAACTAAATAAAGTTATTAACCCCTAAACCCCCGCTCCTAGACCCCGCAGCAACTATAATAAATATGTTAACCCCTAAACCACCGCTCACGGACCCCGCCGCCACCTACATAATACCTATTAACCCCTATCCTGTCTCCCCTATACCGCCACCACCTATAGAAAATGTATTAATCCCTATCCTGCCCCCCCTATGCCGCCGCCACCTATAATAAATTTATTAACCCCTAAACCTAAGTCTAACACTAACCCTAACACCCCCTAACTTAAATATTAATTAAATAAATCTAAATAATATTACTCTTATTAACTAACGATTTAGAGTTTTGTCGGTAACGACCCGCGTAGCTAACGCTGGCTTTTTTCTGGCCGCACCTTTTAAATAACTCTGGTATTGAGAGTCCACAGAATGGCTGCGTTAGGCTCCAAAAAAGGAGCTTAGAACATATTTAAAGCAACTTCAACTCTCGATACCAGAGTTGCTTACGGACGCGGCCAGCTTCAAAAACGTGCTCGTGCACGATTCCCCCATAGAAAACAATGGGGCTGTTTGAGCTGAAAAAAAACCTAACACCTGCAAAAAAGCTGCGTTCAGCTCCTAACGCAGCCCCATTGTTTGCTATGGGGAAACACTTCCTATGTCTGCACCTAACACTCTAACATGTACCCCGAGTCTAAACACCCCTAACCTTACACTTATTAACCCCTAATCTGCCGCCCCCGCTATCGCTGACCCCTGCATATTATTTTTAACCCCTAATCTGCCGCTCCGTACACCCCCGCCACCTACATTATCCCTATGTACCCCTAATCTGCTGCCCTAACATCGCCAACCACTATATTATATTTATTAACCCCTAATCTGCCGCCCCCAACGTCGCCTCCACCTAACTACACTTATTAACCCCTAATCTACCGACCGGACCTGAGCGCTACTATAATAAATGTATTAACCCCTAATCCGCCTCACTCCCGCCTCAATAACCCTATAATAAATAGTATTAACCCCTAATCTGCCCTCCCTAACATTGCCGACACCTAACTTCAAGTATTAACCCCTAATCTGCCGACAGGAGCTCACCGCTACTCTAATAAATTTATTAATCCCTAAAGCTAAGTCTAACTTTAACCCTAACACCCCCCTAAATTAAATATAATTTAAATCTAACTAAATAAATTAACTCTTATTAAATAAATTATTCCTATTTAAAGCTAAATACTTACCTGTAAAATAAACCCTAATATAGCTACAATATAAATTATAATTATATTATAGCTATTTTAGGATTTATATTTATTTTACAGGTAACTTTGTATTTATTTTAACCAGGTACAATAGCTATTAAATAGTTAAGAACTATTTAATAGCTAAAATAGTTAAAATAATTACAAAATTACCTGTAAAATAAATCCTAACCTAAATTACAATTAAACCTAACACTACACTATCATTAAATTAATTAAATAAAATACCTACAATTACCTACAATTAAATCTAACACTACACTATCAATAAATAAATTAAATACCATTCCTACAAATAAATACAATTAAATAAACTAACTAAAGTACAAAAAATAAAAAATAACTAAGTTACAAAAAATGAAAAAATATTTACAAATATTAGAAAAATATTACAACAATTTTAAACTAATTACACCTACTCTAAGCCCCCTAATAAAATAACAAAGCCCCCCAAAATAAAAAATGCCCTACCCTATTTTAAATTACAAAAGTTCAAAGCTCTTTTACCTTACCAGCCCTGAACAGGGCCCTTTGCAGGGCATGCCCCAAGAAATTCAGCTCTTTTGCCTGTAAAAAAACACATACAATACCCCCCCCAACATTACAACCCACCACCCACATACCCCTAATCTAACCCAAACCCCCCTTAAATAAACCTAACACTAAGCCCCTGAAGATCTTCCTACCTTATCTTCACTTCGCCGGGTATCACACCGATCGGTCCTGGCTCCAAAATCTTCATCCAACCCAAGCGGGGGCTAGACATCCATCATCCGGCAGCTTAAGAGGTCCAGAGAGGCTCCAAAATCTTCATCCTATCCGGGAAGAAGAGGCGATCCAGACCGGCAACCATCTTGATCCAAGCGGCATCTTCTATCTTCATCCGATGAGGACCGGCTCCATCGTGAAGACCTCCAGCGGGGATCAATCTTCTTCCGACAACGTCCAACTGAAGAATGACGGTTCCTTTAAGGGACGTCATCCAAGATGGCGTCCCTCGAATTCCGATTGGCTGATAGGATTCTATCAGCCAATCGGAATTAAGGTACGAAAATTCTGATTGGCTGATGGAATCAGCCAATCAGAATCAAGTTCAATCCGATTGGCTGATCCGATCAGCCAATCAGATTGAGCTTGCATTCTATTGGCTGTTCCGATCAGCCAATAGAATGCGAGCTCAATCTGATTGGCTGATCGGATCAGCCAATCGGATTGAACTTGATTCTGATTGGCTGATTCCATCAGCCAATCAGAATTTTCCTACCTTAATTATGATTGGCTGATAGAATCCTATCAGCCAATCGGAATTCGAGGGACGCCATCTTGGATGACGTCCCTTAAAGGAACCGTCATTCTTCAGTTGGACGTCGTCAGAAGAAGATTGATCCCCGCTGGAGGTCTTCACGATGGAGCCGGTCCTCATCGGATGAAGATAGAAGATGCCGCTTGGATCAAGATGGTTGCCAGTCTGGATCGCCTCTTCTTCCCGGATAGGATGAAGATTTTGGAGCCTCTTCTGGACTTCTTCAGCTGCTGGATGATGGATGTCTAGCCCCCGCTTGGGTTGGATGAAGATTTTGGAGCCAGGACCGATCGGTGTGATACCCGGCGAGGTGAAGATAAGGTAGGAAGATCTTCAGGGGCTTAGTGTTAGGTTTATTTAAGGGGGGTTTGGGTTAGATTAGGGGTATGTGGGTGGTGGGTTGTAATGTTGGAGGGGTATTGTATGTGTTTTTTTACAGGCAAAAGAGCTGAATTTCTTGGGGCATGCCCCGCAAAGGGCCCTGTTCAGGGCTGGTAAGGTAAAAGAGCTTTGAACTTTTGTAATTTAGAATAGGGTAGGGCATTTTTTTATTTTGGGGGGCTTTGTTATTTTATTAGGGGGCTTAGAGTAGGTTTAATTAGTTTAAAATTGTTGTAATATTTTTCTAATGTTTGTAAATATTTTTTTATTTTTTGTAACTTAGTTATTTTTTATTTTTTGTACTTTAGTTAGTTTATTTAATTGTATTTATTTGTAGGAATTGTATTTAATTTATTTATTGATAGTGTAGTGTTAGGTTTAATTGTAGATAATTGTAGGTATTGTATTTAATTAATTTATTGATAGTGTAGTGTTAGGTTTAATTGTAACTTAGGTTAGGATTTATTTTACAGGTAATTTTGTAATTATTTTAACTATTTAGCTATTAAATAGTTATTAACTATTTAATAGCTATTGTACCTGGTTAAAATAATTACAAAGTTGCCTGTAAAATAAATATTAATCCTAAAATAGCTATAATATAATTATAATTTATGTTGTAGCTATATTAGGGTTTATTTTACAGGTAAGTATTTAGATTTAAATAGGAATAATTTATTTAATAAGAGTTAATTTATTTAGTTAGAATAAAATTATATTTAACTTAGGGGGTGTTAGGGTTAGGGTTAAAATTAGCTTTAGGGGTTAAAAAATTTATTAGAGTAGTGGTGAGCTCTGATCGGCAGATTAGGGGTTAATACTTGAAGTTAGGTGTTGGCGATGTTAGGGAGGGCAGATTAGGGGTTAATACTATTTATTATAGGGTTATTGAGGCGGGAGTGAGGCGGATTAGGGGTTAATAACATTATTATAGTAGCGGTGCGGTCCGCTCGGCAGATTAGGGGTTAATAAGTGTAGGCAGGTGGAGGCGACGTTGAGGGGGGCAGATTAGGGGTTAATAAATACAATATAGGGGTCGGCGGTGTTAGGGGCAGCAGATTAGGGGTACATAGCTATAATGTAGCTGGCGGCGGCGTGCGGACGACAGATTAGGGGTTAATAATAATATGCAGGGGTCAGCGATAGCGGGGGTGGCAGATTAGGGGTTAATAAATATAATATAGGGGTCGGCGGTATTAGGGGCAGCAGATTAGGGGTACATAGGGATAACGTAGTTGGCGGCAGTGTACGGAGCGGACGATTAGGGGTTAAAAATTTCTATAGAGTGGCGGCGATGTGGGGGGCCTCGGTTTAGGGGTACATAGGTAGTATAAGAGCTTTATAAACCGGCGTTAGCCCAGAAAGCTCTTAACTACTGACTTTTTTCTGCGGCTGGAGTTTTGTCGTTAGATTTCTAACGCTCACTTCAGACACCACTCTAAATACCGGAGTTAGAAAGATCCCATTGAAAAGATAGGATACGCAATTGACGTAAGGGGATCTGCGGTATGGAAAAGTCGCGGCTGAAAAGTGAGCGTTAGACCCTTTCCTGACTGACTCCAAATACCGGCGGTAGCCTAAAACCAGCGTTAGGAGCCTCTAACGCTGGTTTTCACGGCTACCACCAAACTCTAAATCTAGGCCTAAATTAATCCTTTTTAAAACTAAATACTTACCTATAAAATAAACCCTAATATAGCTACAATACAACTAATAATTACATTGTAACTATTTTAGGATTTATTTTTATTTTACAGGCAAGTTTGTATTTATTTTAACTAGGTACAATAGCTATTAAATAGTTATTAACTATTTAATAGCTACCTAGTTAAAATAAAGACAAATTTACCTGTAAAATAAAAACTAACCTAAGTTACAATTACACCTAACACTACACTATCATTAAATAAATTATTCCAATTTAAAACCAAATACTTACCTGTAAAATAAACCCTAAGATAGCTACAATGTAATTAATAATTACATTGTAGCTATCTTAGGATTTATATTTATTTTACAGGCAACTTTGTATTTATTTTAACTAGGTACAATAGTTATTAAATAGTTATTAACTATTTAATAACTACCTAGCTAAAAGAAATACAAAATTACCTGTAAAATAAATCCTAACCTAAGTTACAATTAAACCTAACACTATACTATAATTAAATTAATTAAATAAATTAGCTACAAATACCTACAATACAACTAATAGTTACATTGTAACTATTTTAGGATTTATTTTTATTTTACAGGCAAGTTTGTATTTATTTTAACTAGGTACAATAGCTATTAAATAGTTATTAACTATTTAATAGCTACCTAGTTAAAATAAAGACAAATTTACCTGTAAAATAAAAACTAACCTAAGTTACAATTACACCTAACACTACACTATCATTAAATAAATTATTCCAATTTAAAACCAAATACTTACCTGTAAAATAAACCCTAAGATAGCTACAATGTAATTAATAATTACATTGTAGCTATCTTAGGATTTATATTTATTTTACAGGCAACTTTGTATTTATTTTAACTAGGTACAATAGTTATTAAATAGTTATTAACTATTTAATAACTACCTAGCTAAAAGAAATACAAAATTACCTGTAAAATAAATCCTAACCTAAGTTACAATTAAACCTAACACTATACTATAATTAAATTAATTAAATAAATTAGCTAAAAATACCTACAATTAAATACAATTAAATAAACTAAACTAAATTACAAAAAAAAACCCCACTAAATTACAGAAAATAAAAAAATATTACAAGAATTTTAAACTAATTACACTTAATCTAAGCCCCCTAATAAAATAATAATAATAAAAAAATAATAAAAGCCCCTACCCTATTCTACATTACAAAGTAATCAGCTCTTTTACCAGCCCTTAAAAGGGCTTTTTGCGGGGCATTGCCCCAAAGTAATCAGCTCTTTTACCTGTGAAAAAAAAATACAACCCCCCAACATTAAAACCCACCACCCACATACCCCTACTCTAACCCGCCCAAACCCCCCTTAAATAAACCTAACACTACCCCCCTGAAGATCTCCCTACCTTGAGTCGTCTTCACCCAGCCGGGCCGAAGTCTTCATCCGATGGGGCAGAAGAGGACATCCAGACCGGCAGAAGTCTACATCCTATCCGGGCAGAAGAGGACATCCAGACCGGCAGAAGTCTTCATCCTATCCGGGCAGAAGAGGACATCCGGACCGGCAGACATCTTCATCCAAGCGGCATCTTCTATCTTCATCCATCCGACAAGGAGCAGCTCCATCTTCAAGACCTCCGGCGCGGAACATCCTTCCTGCATGATGACTACCCGACGAATGGCTGGTCCTTTAAATGATATCATCTAAGATGGCATCCCTCGAATTCCAATTGGCTGATAGGATTCTAGGAATTAAGGTAGGAAAAATCTGATTGGCTGATGCAATCAGCCAATCAGATTGAAGTTCAATCCGATTGGCTTATTGGCTCATTGGCAGATTGGAATCCAGTTACGCTGGCCCGGAATAGTGGAGAGCGTACCTGGTAGTAGTTTAATAACTAGCAAAAGTAGTCAGATTGTGCCGAACTTGCGTTTGGAACATCTGTAGTGACGTAAGCATCGATCTGTGTCGTTCTGAGTCCGGCGGATCGAAGCTTACGTCACTAGATTCTACTTTTGCCGGGCAGTAGGGCTTGATAACTAAGGCGAATCAGCCTCGCTACAAATACGCTGTGGAATTCCAGCGTATTTGCGGTTGACGGCTTGATAACTAGAGGCCTAACAGTTTACACTTATTTTGTCACTATTTTAACAACTAATGAAACTTCAGACTAATCTGTTCTGTGAATGCATCATTTTATCTAGCATTTATTTAGTGTTTAATGTCCCTTTAAAGGGACAGTAATAGTACATGATTTACCTTAAAGGGACAGTAAAGTAAAAATTTAACTTTGATGATTCAGATAGGGTATGCAATTTTAAACAACTTTCCAAGTTACTTCTATTATCAAATTTGATTTGTTCTCTTGGTATCCTTTGTTAAAGAGTAAAGCCAGGTAGGCTGATAGGAGCTTAGGAGTGTGCACGTGTCTATATGACAGCAGTCTATGAAAGCAGTATGTATGTAATGGGGGATGTCCTTTTTGCAGCCACAAACAAGGATCAATGCTTAACTGCATCTAGATCTGGGAATTTTAGAATATTCACTGATATAAATAAAATCCCTGGCAGTGAGAAGGTTAATTATATTGCACGGGATTAACAATATGACAACTGCACATTCTTCTTGCTGCATGCATCCTATAGGAAAAAGCAAGTTATCAATGTATACTTTAAGGGGTTCACATTGGGTAAGCTTGGCACATCATCGGGCCTGTGTTCATCGTGGCCCCGAGGGGTGTGGACCCCGCTGCGGCAGACGTCCATTATTTTTCTGTATTGAAGGTGGCAACCCTAGCTCGCTGCAGCACCAGCATCCTCCTTCCTTGAGAGACACTGCCACTCACCGACTGAGCTTCCCTCACTAGCACTGAGGCTATCATTAAATATTTATTTATTAACCCCTTAATGACCACAATGTACCCTGTATGTCACTGGTCATTAAGGGTTTTTTCAGGACATAATAGCACAAGTCTAGCAAGAACACGCTATTAATGCCCTCCCTCCAGCAGGCTTTGTGGAATAGAGCAGTCTCAACGCTGGTGACAAGACCGCGCTATAAAACAATCAAGTCCCAAAAAAAGGCCAGCGACATACAGGGTACGTCGCTGGTCCTTAAGGGGTTAAGCTTTAGAATCGCACAATACCTCAGAGGCTGCACAGCGTCCGTGACAAGGCAGTCACTACTAGATCATGATATCACTGCTACCCCTTATCTACTGCTTGCACTGAGTGACTGCTTCTTGCAGTTAAAGTTAATTCCTTAAGGACAAAGCACAGACTAAGGAAATCATTTAGGATTTTGGGTGCCAAAAAATTAACAAAATCATTTAGTAATTTACAGTGGCATTGGCTGTGATATAGAGATCTGGTGCATACTAAGGATGTATGATTTTGTTTTAGCTAGTACCACTCTGACTCCCTTGTCACTTAGTCTTTCTGAGCAGTGTGCCTGTGTGCTGCAGTAGCGCTGAATGTCGGGGCAATTCATTTTTATACTACTGCTGTCAGCTTCAACACTTCAAAAGCAAAATAAGTTCCACGTGCAGTTGTATGAAACTTCCTGTGCTGGAGCTTCTCAAACCATTGCTTGGACAGTGGGAAGGATTGCAAGAGCCTCAGTCGTTATCCCTTAGGAGCTACAAATATAAGGTGACAGACTTTACTGCACTGCTTGCAAGCCCAACATTTTTTTTAGCAGCCTGTGTGCTGCAACTAAGCTAAAGGGCTGTGTTAACCTCTTAACTCTGACATAGCTGCCAAGTTGCAGACTTATCCAGCTTAAAGGGATACTAAACCTAAAATGTGTATTTCATGATTCAAATAGAGCATGCAATTTTAAGCAACTTTCTAATTTACTCCTATTATAAAATTGTATTTGTTCTCTTGCTATCTTTATTTGAAAAAGCAGGAATGAAAGTTTAGGAGCCGGACGATTTTTGGTTTAGCACCTGGGTAGCGCTTGCTGATTGGTGGCTGCAATTAGCCACTAGTGATGTCGCGAATAGTTCGCCGGCGAATAGTTCGCGGCGAACATAGCATGTTCGCGTTCACCGCGGCGGGCGAACATATGCGATGTTCGATCCGTCCCCTATTCGTCATCATTGAGTAAACTTTGACCCTTTACCTCACAGTCAGCAGACACATTAGAGCCAATCAGCGGCAGACACTCCCTCCTAGACCCTCCTACCTCCTTTTAGATTCATTTGGAAGCTGCATTCTTAGTGAGAGGAGGGACAGTGTAGCTGCTGCTGATTTAATAGAGAAATTGATAGCTAGGCTAGTGTATTCAGTGTCCACTACAGTCCTGAAGGACTCATCTGATCTCTGCTGTAAGGACAGCACCCCAAAAAGCCCTTTTTAGGGCTAGAACATCAGTCTGCTTTTTTTTTTTTTCCTGTGTAATCTTATTGCAGTTGCCTGCCTGCCAGCGTGTGTTTCAGGCTCACAGCGTATACTGTGCCCACTTGCCCAGTGCCACCACACATATCTGGTGTAACAGTAGTGTACATTTAAAAAAAAACAACACTTTTTTGACTGTGAAATAATAGCAGACAGCTGCTAGTACCCAAGATAGCCGCCAATAAGGCAGATGGGGAGGGTTAGAGAGCTGTTTTGGGGGGATCAGGGAGGTTGGGGGCTAAGGGGGGGATGCTACACCACAGCATATGTAAATATGCTATAAAAAAAATTAAAAAAAATTTAAAAACCTTTTATTTTAGTACTGGCAGACTTTCTGCCAGTACTTAAGATGGCGGGGACAATTGTGGGGTGGAGGAGGGAAGGGAGCTGTTTGGGAGGGATCAGGGGGTCTGATGTGTCAGGTGGGAGGCTGATCTCTACACTAAAGCTAAAATTAACCCTGCAAGCTCCCTACAAACTACCTAATTAACCCCTTCACTGCTAACCATAATCCACGTGTGATGCGCAGCAGCATTTAGCGGCCTTCTAATTCCCAGAAAGCACCGCCAAAGTCATATATGTCTGCTATTTCTGAACAAAGGGGATCTCAGAGAAGCATTTACAACCATTTATGCCATAATTGCATAAGTTGTTTGTAAATAATTATAATTATAAGTTTTTTGTAAATAATAATAAGAAACCTAAAGTTTGTGAAAAAGTGAACATTTTTTTTTTTAATTTGATCGCATTTGGCGGGGAAATGGTGGCATGAAATATACCAAAATGGGCCTAGATCAATACTTTGGGATGTCTTCTAAAAAAAATATATATACATGTCAAGGGATATTCAGGTATTCCTGACAGATATCAGGGTTCCAATGTAACTAGCGCTCATTTTGAAAAAAAGTGGTTTTGAAATAGCAAAGTGTTTCTTGTATTTATTTCCCTATAACTTGCAAGCGTGTGTGTCAGGCCTACAGCGTCTACACTGCCAACTTCTGCCAGTGCACAGTGCCACTCATATCTGTTGTCACAGTAGCTTGCACGCATAGTACCACTAATGGAAAAAAAAATGACAGGCAGATGCAGGCCACCCCGCAGGGGCCGTCGTGGTCGTGGTGCTGTGATTCCCTTTGGCCCTAGAATAATGCCCAGTGTTCAGAGGCCTCGTACCCTGAACCCGAAAAGTTCTGAGGACATAGTTGACTGGCTAACACAGGACACCCAATCTTCTACAGCTTCCGCTCAGAACCTTGATGCACCATACTCCTCCAGCTTAGCTTCGGGCACCTCTCAAGTTACCACTCGCCCGCCTGCCGCCACCACCAACACTAGCACCACAGCCGCTTCACTTGATCTGTCAGAGAAGTTATTTACACATCAGTTGGAAGAAATGAGTGATGCGCAACCATTATTGCCAGAGGATGTAGATAACAGGGATATGTCTCAGTCAGGCAGCATTACACACATGGACGTACGGTGTGATGATGATGATGTTGTACCCGCTGTGGGAGTTTGGTCTGTCACTGTGAAGCGGGCGTAACCCTTACACTACCTGATCGATACAACATCATACCTGATGTTTTAAAGCACGTTATTCCAAACAATTTAGGAATGTTAGGTGATGTATGCCCTTTATGGATTAAAACCAGACTCTGCATCAACTATGTAATTTTCCATGGGAGTTTTGCCATGGATCCCCCTCCGGCACGCCACAGTCCAGGTGTTAGTCCCCTTGAAACAACTTTTCCATCACTATTGTGGCCAGAAAGAGTCCCTGTGGGTTTTAAAATTCTCCTGCCCATTGAAGTCTATGGGGGTTCGCCCGGTTCGCGACATCACTATTAGCCACCAATAAGCGAGTGCTACCCAGGCTCTGAACCAAAAATGTGCCGGCTCTTATGCTTACATTCCTGCTTTTTCAAATAAAGATAGCAAGAAAACGGAAAAAAAATTGATAATAGGAGTAAATTAGAAAGTTGCTTAAAATTGCATGCCCTACCTGAATAATGAAAGAAAAAAAAAATCGGATTTAGTATCCCTTTAATTCAACAGCCTACTATAAATAAAAACTAAAAATCTTTGTATTCATCCCCAATTAATTTTATTATACCATGTACATCTCTAAGTTATTTTTATTTATATATATATATATATATATATATATACAGTGGTTTAGCAAGAATAGGATTGCCCATCAAAAGGTCCCTGTGGTGCGAGAGCAGCAGTTTAGTGGGCTTCTAACTTATAGATTTATATATACGTGTATATGTATACACACTTTCCAAAGGGTGTCCCTCTTTGGAATTTTGTAATGTTGGGAGATATGCACACTACTTCAATCACAGTGTGTAAGAAAACTGAAGCTCAAAGATGACAGTGCCCTAAATGAAGAGGTAGAGCTTCAGTATCTACAAATGCGGCACGTATATTTTACCATCGGCCCCTGTTTTTACTCATAAACTAACATAGAGCCACACATAGGCAGGCGCAGAAGCCTTGCGCTGAGTATATGAGCACCGTAACTCCCTAGAAGTATTAACAAACACCTAACGCATGCACAATATGTCCTTTTAAACCAACATCCCCCCACCGCAATAACTAAGAAATGTATTAACACCTAACGCATGCGCAATATGTACCTCTTAACTGCCATCCCTCACCGCAATAACTAATCAATGTATTAACCCCTAATCTGCCAACTCCCACTTTGCAAAATATATAATAAAGTTATTAACCCCTAATCTGCAACCCACCCACAACACAAAGTATCTAATTACACTATTAACCCCTAACCCGCCAACCCCCCTCAACACAATCTACCTATTAACCCCTAATCCGCCAACCCAACCACAACACAATCTACCTATTAACACTATTAACCCCTAATCCGCCAAACCACACATCATAAACTACCTATGAAAATTATTTATCCCTTATCTGCCAACCACCCACAATCTACCAAATTAACCTATTAACCCCTAAACCAACATCCCCCCACAGCACAAAGTATTAATCTAATCACTAAGCCCCCTAACCTAATAGCCCCTAAATTAACCCCAATTACATAAAATAAAAAAGGCTATCTCCCTAAACAATTAATTAAAAATTACCAAAATAAAAAATCCTAATAGTAAAAAAATAAAAAAATAAATTAAATTAAAATAAAAAATCTAATATTACAAAAAATAAACAAATCTAAGATTACAGAACAAAATAAACAAAATTATCCAAAATATATTTTTTTTAACTTAATCTACTACCCTTATAAAAACAAAAAAGCCACCCCAAAATAAAAACACCTCCTAATCTAACACTAAACTACCAATAGCTCTTAAATTTGCCTTTTGTAGGGCATTGCCCTGAAGAAATCACCTCTTTTTCATAAAAAATACAAATTAACCCCTAACAGTAACCCCCCCCCCCCCCCACCCAACCTTTTGTAGGGCATTGTCCTGGAGAATTAGGGGGTCTTTTTATTTTGGGGTGGCTGTTCAAATCAGCCAATATAATTTAAGCAGCTCTCCACCTATTGGCTGATTTTAATGTTTTAGCCAATAGGAATGCAATATAAAACGGGTATCTTGCATTCAATCTTCAGTGTGAGGTGGACAATCGCATGAAGAGGAACCTCCACATTAAATGTCTGCGCGGCCGGCTCAGCGCCACCGGGATGAAGATGGAGCCACCCTGGAAGAAGATCTTTGCCGCCTGGATGAAGACTTTGCTCTGCCTGCAAGAAGATGGATGTCCGGACTTCGGGAATGGTGAGGTCTTTTAAGGGCTTTTGGTAGTTTAGTGTTAGATTAGGGGGCATTTTTTGGGGGGGTAACTTTTTTGTTTTTATAGGGGTATTAGATTAGGTTTAATTTTTTTTATTTTGGATAATTTCGTAACATTTTTCTGTAATCTTATTTTTTTTTTTATTTTGTGTAATATTACATTTTTTATTTTAATTTAATCTTATTTTTTTTATGTAATGTTAGGATTTTTTATTTTGGTCATTTTAATTAATTGATTAGGGAGATAATCTTTTTTATTTGATGTTATTGGGGTTAATTTAGGGGGTATTAGGTTAGGGGTTTAGTGATTAGATTAATACTTTGCGTTGTGGGGGGTTAATAATGTTGATAGGTACTTTGTGTTGTGGGGAATGGCGGATTAGGGGTTAATACATTTATTAGGGAGATTGTGTTGTGGGGGATGGCGTTTTAGCGGTTAATAGTGTTGATAGGTACTTTGCATTGTGGGGGAATGGCAGATTAGGGGTTCATACATTTATTAGGTAGATTGCGATGTGGGGATGGCAGATTAGGGGTTAATAGTTTAAATAGGTAGATTGTGTTGTCGGGGGGGCGGTTTAGAGGTTATTATATTTTATTAGTAGTTGTGCTGTGTGGGGGATGGCAGATATAGGGGTTTAACGTATCTGGTTTATTTTTGGGAGGCGGGTTAGACTTTTAGAGCTCACATTTGCATTGCTATCAACTTGTAATTCCAGAGCACATTAACATGTGCCGGTATTACACGTTGGAGCGCAAATATCACTTTTAAGAAAGTGATATTCAGCGATCCACTTGTAATCTGGCCCTTACAGTTTAATAAATAGATAGCTGACATACACACACGTACAGATAGATAGCCTATCTATTTCGTCAAAACATTGTTATTTCCTGTTTGCTTTGCTCTCCCCCTCAATGTTTCAACACCAAATGTAATACAAAAGTAAGATTTTTATGAGCGTTTCAGGCTTCTGGGATTTGTCAAGCCTTGTTTAAAAATTGTGCACTTCATATAAAAATTGTTTTGGGTTAATGTTTGCATTTTTTTGTCAAGAGTAGCCTTATATTTCAGCTTTTGTATATTTCACTAACTTTAGAACCAGTTAGAAAGTGAGTTGATGTTTAAGAATCAGAACATATCTGATAACTTTCAGTAGTGTTACTTTTATTCTGCACATATTTTACAACTTCCAATTCATACGATGGTGTTCTGAATCAACCAAGCTTACAGGCTCCTAATTCAGGAGGCTAACTAAACTTTAAAGGATTCCTAACTATATTACTGGAGCATCTAAACGGTCCCCAGTAAACAACTGCTTTATAGAATAAAAACAATAGTTTTTGAGTACCTGCTTTGTCTCCCTCTGTGTCTCTGTGTTTACAGGCAGCCTGCCAGGTGATTTCCTACTTTCAGGATGAAAAAACACGACAAAGTTTTGCTCTCAGAGCAGCCTTTTGCTGGTTAGTTAATTGCACTAGCTGAGAGCATCTGAAATTTAACTGTTTTCATTCTGGAAACACAGAGAGCTCATTCTCCTGCTATTATATATATGATATCTGACGCTGTCACATATCCTCCAATTGAATGCAACACAGTAGGGTGGAGCGGCTGCTGCAAAATGCTATCCACTCTAGACAAAGCATTCGCATCAGCATTCAGAAGCCCATCTCTATGAGCCACATCAAACGTATAGCGCTGTAAAGAGAGGAACCACCTTGTTACTTTGGCATTTGTTTCTTTCGACTTGTGCATTTATTATAAAGGAGCTACAAATAGTTCCTTAAGGTATAGCCCACTTGATAGTCAAGCATTCTTTCTCTACTACAGTATATTATTGCTCTTTTGGCAGTAATTTATGACTCAAGTAGAACACAGGGTGTGCATCACCTGCTATATATTGAGACAGCACAGTTCCCAGGCCAACTTTGGAAGCTTCTGTCTGTAGAAAGAACTGCTTGGAGAAATCAGGGGCTATTAAGACAGTATGCCTCCTCAGTCCATTTCACAATCAGGCGCCCTTGCTTTCGTCAAACCCTGGTGGCAAAATGGGGTATAAATTTCCTATAATTTTCTGTTCCAAAATGTCCCCCAAAAAGGATGGGAATGTGCTAACTCTAATACCTTTATCCTAAATGGTTGAGGTTCTAACATTTGCTTTATATCTTGCCCTTCCTCTGTGATTACTCTATACAATAGATCATCTCTTAGAATGAAATGGGGATATACATTTTTAGTCTTTCCTTCTACCCCAACTCCATTAACGTCTACAACATTTGGGAATGCATTTTGTAAAGCTAAGTCTCTAACTTGTTCTCTGCCAAAATTTGTATTAGTGTACATATTGTCAAGCTGCTGTTCAACATCAACCTCTTTCTCAGCTTAATTAATTAATGCTTCACATACAGTAAATGGCTTGTACCCCTGTATTTATCTGCCCTTTGATGCATCTCTTTTGAGTGCCAGCTCCGCCCCCTATTGTATTCATTTTTAATGTATATTTCTCTGTTCTATCTCTGACCTTTTGAGGTCACTTCCTGCCACCATTTTAGTTTTATTCAGTGTATGTAAAATTTGCTAGATCTTTCTGCTAATAGCTTTGTAGAGGCAAATTCTTTTTACCTGGCATTACCACTTCTGGAACCTCAGAATTCTTTCTCCTGCAACAATAAAGCATGAAGGATTCACAAATCTCTGCTGTGGTATTTGTCTGAGTTAAGCTACTGCTGGACTCTACTAAACTCTAAGTAAGATTGCATGTTCTAAACTTCCCATCAAAAGGCAGTCATCTTGCAAACAGTAGATGAAGTCAGAATAAAACTACATACAAGGCATAATTAATGCTATCTAAACTAACAATTAATCCGTATCATTAAATACATTTGCATTTGTGTCTAAATTACTTAATTGTTCCAAAGTATCAAAAATCTTAGAAATCAAAATTAGATGCAATATCATCTGGACAAACACTCATTCTTAGATCTAATTTACTGTCCTTGAACATACCATTATTATCAAAATATATTTTTAATGCCAACTTTCTCACTAATTTTTAACATCTAAAAGAGTTTTAAATGTTAAAAAAACATTAGTCGGTGCAAAACCTAAACCTTTGGATAAAACATTTATGTAATCAGAATTAAGTTGACAATCAGACAGGTTTATGACTGTGACTATCAGTCCCTCTTGTGATTCCATTTGGATCTTCTTTTTCTTTCGTCTTCCTGCTCTGCGTGTTTCTTCCTTCTAAAGGGACACTGATATTCTTGGTTTTTGGATGTACTACTGGTTCTTCCTCCTCAGATTCACCACCAGACAAACCCTGAAATGAGAAAGAGATATGGGGAGAGAAGGACAAAGAAGAGGATGTGGTTATACCACTAGCCCCTTAGGAGGCTGAATCTGGGTCTGAAGTTTCCCCTTCCGTTGAGGAAAATGCTACTCTTCTTTCTGTTTTTTTCTTTATAATGGATTTGGGAGTGGAATTCTTTACTTTCCCTTCTTTATTTTTTTGTCATTGTTGGTATTCTCCATTTCCATTTTTATTTTTATAAATCCTTCTAGGTCTTATTTGGAATCTGGACCAATCATAAGCTTTGTTATTAATATAATCATCCTGGTCACAATTTAATTTTTGTCCTTTTCGGGTCGCTAATTCATTGCCTGATTTCTTTTTTTTTTATTTCATATTTAATTTCAATCTTGCATATTGATCATTCATTTTAAATGCCGTTATTTCAGACTTAACCGATAATATCTGTCCCTTTATGGAATTCCTTATATTGTTCTTACTTCTTACGAGGATATTTATCAGAGTTAATGAACAAGTGGTCAAAGCTTTTTTCCATTCCTGCTCTAGCCATTCATCTTCTAAATCATATGACAGAAACTTCATTTGTAATCCTCTAGGCACTCTGTTAACATCAATGTAATGATTAAATGTGACCGTATCCCACAATAATCTAAGATCCATTAGCAAAAGTCTCTAATTGGTTGAATAAACTATTAACATCCTTTGTTGCACTATCAACATGTTCCAGTGTGGCAACAACTTTCTTAAAGTAACCTTTCCTGTTTTCTAAATTAAGAAATGATTTGTTTAGACAAGTAGTCTCCTCCTCCATTATGATGTGTTAAATACAAGAACATTCCTTTAAAACTCTAATTAGTGTCAGTACCTCCTAAGTCCCTTTGCAAATTTTTCCGACTTTCATATATCAGAAATCAATGCTCTTTTTCAAACAGTGCGTGTGCACAGAAAAATTAAATGTACATGTACAAAACAAAAACCCACTAAGAGAACTTGAGATATCAGGAGTTTTAAGAAGGTCCAGTGTCAAAGTCATTGCTATTAACCCCTTAGTGACCAGACCATTTTTAAATTTTCTTACCGTTAGGGACCAGGGCTATTTTTACATTTTTGCGGTGTTTGTGTTTAACCGTAATTTTCCTCTTACTCATTTACTGTACCCACACATATTAGATACCATTTTTCTCGCCATTAAATGGACTTTCTAAAGATACCATTATTTTAATCATATCATATAATTTACTATAATTTGTTTTTATAAATTATGATGAAAAAATGGAAAAAAACACCCTTTTTCTAACTTTGACCCCCAAAATATGTTACACATCTACAACCACCAAAAACACCCATGCTAAATAGTTTCTAAATTTTGTCCTGAGTTTAGAAATACCCAATGTTTACATGTTCTTTGCTTTTTTTGCAAGTTATAGGGCAATAAGTACAAGTAGCACTTTGCTATTTCCAAACAAACGTTTTTTTTTCAAATTAGCCATAGTTACATTGTAACACTGATATCTGCAAGGAATCCCGGAATAATTCTTCACATGTATATATATATATTTTTTTAGTAGACAACCCAAAGTATTGATCTAGGCCCATTTTGGTGTATTTCATGCCACCATTTCATCGCCAAATGCGATCAAATAAAAAAATCGTTAACTTTTTCACAAACTTTAGGTTTTTCACTTAAAGGGACAGTCTACAACAGAATTTGTATTGATTAAAAAGATAGATTATATCTTTATTACCCGTTCCCTAGTTTTGCATAACCAACACAGTTATATAAATACACTTTTTACTTCTGTGATTACCTTGTATCTAAGCCTCTGCAAACTGCCCTCTTATTTCAATTCTTTTGACAGACATCCATTTTAGCCAATCAGAGCTGGCTCACTGGAACTCCACGTGCATGAGCATAGTGGTATCTATATGAAACACATGAACTAACACCTTCTAGTGGTGAAAAACTGTCAAAATGCCCTGAGAGAAGAGGCAGCCATCAAGGAAATTAGCATATGAACCTCCTAGGTTAAGCTTTCAACTAAGAATACCAAGAGAAGAAAGCAAAATTGGTGATAAAAGTAAATTGGAAAATTGTTTAAAATTATATTCTCTATCTGAATCATGAAAGTTTATTTTGGACTAGCTTGTCCCTTGAAATTATTTACAAACAGCTTGTGCAATTATAGCACAAATGGTTGTAAATGCTTTTCTGGAATCCCCTTTGCTTAGAAATAGCAGACATATATGGCTTTGGCATTACTTTTTGGCAATTAGAAGGCTGCTAATTGCCGCTGCGCACCACACTTTTATTATGCCCAGCAGTTAAGGGGTTAATTAGGTAGCGTGTAGGGTTAATTTTAGCTTTAGTGTAGTGTAGAAAACAACCCAAAGTATTGTTCTAGGCCCATTTTGGTATATTTCATGCCACCATTTCACCGCAAATGCAATCAAATAAAATAAATTGCCGCAAATGCAATCAAATAAAATAAATCGTTAATTTTTTTACTAACTTTAGGTTTCTTACTGACATTATTTATGCGATGAGGAAAGGAAAACCCTGGGTCTCCAAAAGGTTTATTAAGGAGCAGGCTTCAGAAAAGGCACAGCTTGTTAAATTATGGCACAAATGGTTGTAAATGCTTCTCTGGGATCCCCTTTGTACAGAAATAGCAAAAATATATGGTTTTGGTGTTGCTTTTTGGTAATTAGAAGGCTGCTAAATGCCGCTGCACACCACACTTGTATTATGCCCAGCAGTTAAGGGGTTCATTAGGTAGCTTTTAGGGTTAATTTTTGCTTTAGTGTAGAGATCAGCTTCCCAACTGACACATCACACCCCCTGATCCCTCCCTGAACCCCCTCAAACAGCTCTCTTCCCTCCCCCACCTCACAATTGTCACCGCCATCTTAAGTACTGGAAGAAAGTCTGCCAGTACTAAAATAAAAAGCATTTTTTTTAATTTAATTATTTTTAAATTGATTCTGCAGTGTTGGATCCCCCCTTAGCCCCCAACCTCAGTGATTCCCCCCCATACAGCTCTCTAACCCTCCCCCCTTCACCCCTCTGCCAGTGCCCTGTTTGCCAAACAAAATGTGTTTTATTGTTTTTTATATATAATAAAACATTTTCTGTAGTGTAGCTGCCCCCCCTCAATACCCTACCACCCTCCCCCTCCCAGATCCCTTGCCAAACATTTATTCCCCCCTCCCTCTCCCTCCTTCCCATACATTTAAAATGCATTTCTGTAAATGCGCAACACCCCCCCCCCCCGCAGCACTCCCGCCACATCACGCACACTTCAGAGTGACCGGATCCGGAATTACCAAACGATGGGCTGCCCACCCACCTCCCAGCTACAGCTCCCACCAACTGTCAAGACCACAACTAATTGTGTAATGTCTATAAATTATTAGAATCCTCAAAGTAACTTATAACTATCTAAACCAGTATATTTATGTAGCTAGTCTGGTTTGGACAAAGGGGGATATTTATCAAGCCGTCAACCGCAATTCGCTGGAATTCCACAGCGTAATGGTTGCGAGCTTGATCCGACCTAGTTAAAAGAAAACAGACCGGCAAAAGTTGACATTTGTGACAATCCACCGTTGTCAGGTAAACAAGTAAGATTACTAGTAAATACTGTGAATGTGACAATAGGGATAACAACTATATACTATAGCAGAAAGTTATCCCTCTGTCTTTTTATAGCCATGAGTAAGAATGTCAGTACACACTGAATAATGGCTGACAATAGGTATTTTGGCAAAAAAGGGGTAGTAAGCATCACCAAATGACTTCCTATAGATTATTTAATCAGCTCAGATTCAGATATGTGACCTGCTAAACTGGTAAGTAATAGATAGCGTAGATAGTAGATAGCTTCGGACTTGGCTAGGAGAGCTGACAAGTGCGAGAAGGTCTATGGACTAGGCAGGCGTGCCTGCACCAAGGTATAAGTAGAGACTAATAGAATTAGGCTAGAGCAGAAGGAAGTGATTCCTGTAACAAGGGAACTACTTTAATAATCCAGCAGGTATAAATAGTAGGAGGGGCCTTAAGTAGCGGAGAATGAGGCTAATTGTCCCTTAAAGGAACAATGATGATCAAATGAAGTGAGAGTTCTGACATAGTCCTCCGGCAAAGGAAACCTCTGTGAGCTTTACTGACTGGGTCTGTCAGGATGTCTTCTGTGGAAGAGAGAAATCAACTTAGTAGCGGAGATGTTAGTAGCGGGTTCCCAAGAATCATCAGCATGGTCATAACCTAGCCAATGAACAAAATATTCAAGCTGTTCATTACATTTTCTAGAATCCAAGATACTATGCACCTCATATTTGATGTCAGGAGGAGGGTTCAAGGCAAAGGAAGTGGAGGCAACAGAAGTGGTGGTCGAATGACAAAGTTTAACTAGCAAAACGTGAAAGGTAGGATGCAATTTATATGAAGACGGTAGTTGTAGGGTGACAGTAGCAGGGTTAGAGATTGCAACTATGGAAAAAGGACCAATGAATAATTTTCAGAGTTTCCTGGAAGGTGTTTGGAGCTTCACATTCTTAGTGGAGAGCCAAAACAACTGACCGACTTGATAACTGGGCTGATCCCTTTGTCGGAGATTGTAATACCTTTTCTGCATGGATTGGGCATGCTTGATGTTATTTTCTATAACAGAGAAGGTCTGAGAGATGCTGTTTACTACATCGTTAACTTGTGGACAGGTAGCTTGAATCCTTGGGAAGTAGTGAAAATGGGGGTGCAAGCCATAATTAATGAAGAATGGGCTATGAGCAGTAGTGGAATTTGTAGCATTGTTGTATGCAAACTTAATGAGAGATAAGTAGGAGACCCAGGAATCCTGTTGATGCAAACAGTAACAACGGAGATACTGCTCCAGTTATTGATTGGTCCTCTATGTTTGTCCATTTGTTTGTGGTTGATAGGAAATGCTGAGTTTCTGTGAGATGTGTAAAGTTTTACAAAGCTGTCTACAAAGTCTTGAGGTAAATTGCAAAACTCTGTCAGTGACCACAAAATTGGGGAGACCATGAAGACGGATGATCTCTCTGATAAACATTTCACAAGTCTGTTGTGCAGTGGGAAGAGAGGTGGCAGGAATAAAATGAGCCATCTTGGAGAACATATCAACAACAACAAGGATGGTGGTATAGGATGATGATTTAGGAAGATCAATTATAAAGTCCATCAAGATGTCGGTCCAGGGGGTCTTAGGTACAGGTTAAGGATTTAACAACCCAACAGGATGTTGGCGAGAGGATTTTGAAGTGGAACATACAGAACAATCTGAAATGTACTTCTTGACACAGGAAACCAAGGTGGGTCACCAAAAGGATCTATGCAATAGATCTAGTGTTTTCCAAACACCGAAATGACCTGAGAGGGGGGAGTTATGAGTGAAATGCAAGACTTCAGACCTCAAAGTAGGTGGTACATAAAGACGTTGATTATAGTAAAAGAGGCCATCATTACCTTGTTGAAGAGATTGTATGGGTTTAGACAAATCCATAAGCTGACATCTATTAATGTCATGTAAAAGGATGCTCACCAACCCAAGGAAATTGGATGTAGGTATGACAGTAGTGAGTACATTTTCTATGAGAGGTTTAGAATCTCTTCTACAGGGCATACACCTTCCTATTCTTTTTAAGGGGGCCAGTAGGTTATGATATATTGAAAACATAAGAAATAAAATCTCCAACTAAGTTGGCGGGCGGATAAGGTTCTATTTGTCTGCAAGTATTGAAGGTGTTTATGATCGGTCAAGATGATGATAGGATGCGAAGCACCCTCTAACAAGTGACGCCAATGTTTAAAAGAACATTTTATAGCTAAAAGTTCTTTCTCCCCAACTGGGTAATTCATTTCTGAAGGGGTCATAACCCTGGAGAAATATGCCACAGGATGTAATGAGTCTTTGAAGGATTTCTTTTGAGACAGAACTGCGTCTAAAGAAAAATCTGGGGCATCAACCTCCAGAATAAAATGGAGGTTAATATCAGGGAATTGTAATATTGGTGCTGTGATAAATTTATTCTTAAGTTTTCAAAAACTATTTGAGTGTGTTGTGACCAATGGAATTTATTGTTAAGCTTGGTTAAGTCTGTTAAGGGTTTAGTTATGGCTGCAAAGTCGTTAATGAATTTGCGGTAAAACTTGTCAAAGCCTAAAAATCTCTGTACGTGCTTCTTACATTTAGGAACTGGCCATTGTTTTATGGCGAGGATTTTAGTGTCTTTCATTTCAATACCAGTGTCTGATATGTGGCATCCTAAAAATGAGACATCTGTGGTGCTAAAGCAGCACTTTTCAAGCTTAGCATATAAACTATGTTTACGTAAGCGAGCAAGAACAGTTCTAATGTGGGTGATATGTTGTTATTGACTATGTGAGAAAATGAAAATATCATCAAGGTAGACTACGATGAAGACATCTAAAATATCCCTGAAAATATTGTTGATAACATTTTGGAATGTAGCCGGGGCATTACATAGACCAAAGGACATAACAGTATATTCGAATAGGCCATAGCGGGTTCTCAAAGCTGTCAGCCATTCGTCTCCAGCTCTGATTCTGATGAGGTTGTAGGTGCCTCTGAGGTTCAATTTTGTGAAGACCTTTGTACTACGTAACCTCCCTATTAACTCAGGAATTAAGGGTAAAGGGTACCTATTTTTTCTAGTTCTCTTATTCATCTCCCTTTAATCGATTATAGGCCATAATGACAGATCCTTATTTTTGACAAAAAATATTCCAGCTCCTGCTGGAGATGTGGAGGGTCTAATAGAACCTTTAGCTAAATTTTCCTGGAGATAATTCTTAAGATGGTCTAGCTCTGATTTGGACAAAGGGGGATATGTATCAAGCCGTCAACCGCAAATACGCCGGAATTCCACAGCGTAATTGTTGCGAGCTTGATCCGACCTAGTTAAAAGAAAACAGACCGGTAAAAGTTGACATTTGTGACGTAACATACGATCCACCGTTCTCAGTCCGACACAGATCGATACTTATGTCATTACAGATGTTCCGAATACACATTCGGCTCTATATGACACCTTTTCCCATTTATCAAATTTCTAACAGGTACGCTCGCGGCTATTCCGGCCCAGCATACCTGGTTTTCAATCCGCCACCCTGGAGGCCGCAGATGCCATAGAAATCAATGGGAGTCTGAAAGCACCAAAAGCTTATGTTCAATGCTGCCAGATTTCCCATTGATTTCTATGGCTGAAAACAAGTAATGTTTACACTTAACACCCTAACATAAGCCCCGAGTCTAAACACCCCTAATCTGCCGCCCCGACATTGCCGCAAACCTAAATAAAATGTATTCATCCAATATGGCGTCCCTTGCATTCCTATTGGCTGAAAGGTTCCAATCAGCCAATAGGATTAGAGCTACTAAAATCATATTGGCTGTTTCAATCAGCCAATAGGATTTGAGCAGCTCTCATCCTATTGGCTGATTGGAACCTTTCAGCCAATAGGAATGCAAGGGACTCCATCTTGGATGACATCACTTGCATTAAAGCTCCATGCCGGATGTCTTTAGGATGGCCCCACTCCGCGCCGGATGGATGAAGAAAGAAGATGCTGTCTGAATGAAGACTTCTTGCCACCTGGATGAAGACTTCTTTCCGGCTGGATGGATCCTTCAAGCGGGACTTCAATAACTGTAAGTGGATCGTCAGGGGTAAGTGTTAGGTTTATTTAAGGTTTTTTTTGGTGGGTTTTATTTTTAGATTAGGGTCTAGGCATGTAAAAGAGCTAAATGTCCTTTTAAGGGCAATGCCCATACAAATGCCCTTTTCAGGGCAATGGGGAGCTTAGGTTATTTTAGATAGGTTTTTTATTTGGGGGGGTTGGTTGGTTGGTTGGTTGGGTGGTGGATTTTACTGTTGGAGGGTGTTTGTATATTTTTTTACAGGTAAAAGAGCTGATTTCTTTGGGGCAATGCCCCAAAAAAGGCCCTTTTAAAGACCATTGGTAGTTTAACCCCTTAATGACCACAGCACTTTTCCATTTTCTGTCCGTTTGGGACCAAGGCTATTTTTACATTTTTGCGGTGTTTGTGTTTAGCTGTAATTTTCCTCTTACTTATTTACTGTACCCACACATATTATATATCGTTTTTCTCACCATTAAATGGACTTTCTAAAGATACCATTATTTTCATCATATCTTATAATTTACTATAAAAAAATTATAAAATATGAGGAAAAAAATGGAAAAAACACACTTTTTCTAACATTGATCCCCAAAATCTGTTACACATCTACAACCACCAAAAAACTCCCATGCTAAATAGATTCTAAATTTTGTCCAGAGTTTAGAAAGACCCAATTTTTACATGTTCTTTGCTTTTTTTGCAAGTTATAGGGCAATAAATACATGTAGCACTTTGCTATTTCCAAACCACTTTTTTTCAAAATTAGCGCTAGTTACATTGGGACACTGATATCTTTCAGGAATCCCTGAATATCCCCTGACATGTATATATTTTTTTTAGAAGACATCCCAAAGTATTGATCTAGGCCCATTTTGGTATATTTCATGCCACCATTTCACCGCCAAATGCCATCAAATAAAAAAAATCGTTCACTTTTTCACAAATTTTTTCACAAACTTTAGGTTTCTCACTGAAATTATTTACAAACAACTTGTGCAATTATGGCATACATGGTTGTAAATGCTTCTCTGGGATCCCCTTTGTTCAGAAATAGCAGACATATATGGCTTTGGCGTTGCTTTTTGGTAATTAGAAGGCCGCTAAATGCCACTGTGCACCACACGTGTATTATGCCCAGCAGTGAAGGGGTTAGTTAGGGAGCATGTAGGGAGCTTGTAGGGTTAATTTTAGCTTTAGTGTAGTGTAGTAGACAACCCCAAGTATTGATCTAGGCACATTTTGGTATATTTCATGCCACCATTTCACCGCCAAATGCGATCAAATTGAAAAAAACGCTACATTTTTCACAATTTTATGTTTCTCACTGAAATTATTTACTAACAGCTTGTGCAATTATGGCACACATGGTTGTAAATGCTTCTCTAGGATCCCCTTTGTTCAGAAATAGCAGACATATATGACTTTGGCGTTGCTTTTTGGTAATTAGAAGGCCGCTAAATGCTGCTGCGCATCACACGTGTATTATGGCTAGCAGTGAAGGGGTTAATTAGGTAGCTTATAAGGAGCTTGCAGGGTTAATTTTAGCTTTAGTGTAGAGATCAGCCTCCCACCTGACACATCACACCCCCTGATCCCTCCCAAACAGCTGTCTTCCCTCCCCCACCCCACAATTGTCCCCGCCATCTTAAGTACTGGCAGATAGTCTGCCAGTACTAAAATAAAAGTTTTTTGTTTTTGTTTTGTTTAAAAAAAAAAAATTCTGCTGTGTAGGACCCCCCCCCCCCCTTAGCCCCAACCTCCCTGATCCCCCCAAACAGCTCTCTACCCCCCTCCTCTGCCTTATTGTGCACCATATTGGGTACTGGCAGCTGTCTGCCAGTACCCAGTTTGAAATCAAAAGTTTATTTTAAGATTTTCTGTAGTGTAGCTTACCCCCCTTAACACCCAACCCCCCACCCTCTCCCAGATCATTAATATTTTTTATTCCCACCCTCTCTCCCACTGATTCCCACCCTGTGCCTCTTCCACTTCAATTCTAAGTTTTGGGCAGTTTGACACGTGCACGCTCGCACGCTCCCGTGCACGCGCGCTCCCGTGCACGCGCACGTGCGCACACGCGATCCCGCCCCCCTCCTCTACTGATAGCCGCCCCACTCGCCTCCCTGGACAAGCTCCCACCCACCAATGATCATAGCCGATGCAGAGAGGGCCACAGAGTGGCTCTCTCTGCATCGGACTGCTTAAAAAAGTTATTGCAGGATGCCTCTATATCGAGGCATCACTGCAATAACATGAAAGCAGCTGGAAGTGATCAGGATCGCTTCCACTGCTTTCAAAGACCAACGACGTGCAGGGTACGTCCTTGGTCGTTAAGGACATTTTTTTGGAGGACGTACCCTGCACGTCGTTGGTCATTAAGGCGTTAATGTAGGCTAGGGGTTTTTTATATAGGGGGCTTTTTTATTTTGATAGGGCTATTAGATTAGGTGTAATTCTTTTTATTTTTGATAATGTGTTTTTTTTCCGTAATTTTGTGTTTTTTATTGTTTGTAACTTAGCGTTTATTTTTTTTGGTAATTTAGTAATTTTTAATATTGTTCAATAGTAGATTTAAATAATTTGAGTAGGGTTAGGGGTTTTTAATATGTAATTTAGTTAATTTAATTGGTAGTTTAATTTAATTGTAGTATAATAGTTAGGGTAGGTTAATTAATAAAAATAGTTTATTTTAATTCTACAGGTAAGTTTAAATTTATTTTAAGATAGGAATGTTGTAATTTGAATTTAAAGTTAGCGGCTTGTTAGGTTTAGGAGTTAATAGCTTAATTTAGTTTATGGTGATGTGGGGAGCTGGCGGTTTAGGGGTTAATAGGTTTAGTTAGTGGTAGTGATGTGGGTGGCCAGAGGTTTAGGGGTTAATACATGTATTTAGTGGTGGCGGGGTCCTGTAGCGGCGGAATAGGGGTTAATAACTTTATTTAGGTTGCAGCGGGGTCTGGGAGCGGCAGGGTTAAACATTTTAGTACAGTGGCGGCGTTTAGTGACAGGGTATAAATAAAGTTGATAACAGCAGAATAGACATGAGATCGATGACTGCTAGTGAACAACAGTCCGATGCTTATCACCCCGTACTTGGTGCGCTTTTTTTTTTTTTTTTTAAATATGGAGATCATATTCAGGTCTGTGGCCGCGATGTTAGGCGATCGTATTGGTGCCGGCGAATGCAGCATAGTTGAGGCTTTGGTAAATATCCCGCAAAGGGTATATATGGCCATATGGGATAGATGCGCCGGGTAAGAGATCAATAGGGCAATCACATGGCCTGTGAGGTGGGAGAGTCTCAGCATCTTCCTTATTGAAAACATCAGCAAAATCACTGTAACAGGAAGGAAGAGAAGTATTAGACAAAAGTGAAATTTTGGATAAGGGATACCAAGTGTTGGTACAGTAATCAGATGTGAGAGAAACAGACAAGGAGGTTGATGTATCTTGAGCTAACTTATACCTAAAACTATGGGAAACATGGGAGAATTTATAGTGTTGAAGGTTGAAAACCTCTCTATGTCCAGAGTTTGTACTGAATAGAGGTATAGTTTGGTGAGAGACCAGACCTGAGGATAAAGGGGATCCGTCAATAATGTTAACTGACAGCGGGTTTGGTTTGCAAGTGTAGGAATTTTATTAACTTTAACAAACTCAAGATCTATAAAATTACCACATGCACCAGTATCAATTATGCCTTCAGTGTTGACTCTGTGTTGGTCCCACTGTAAAAACAAAGGTAAAACAAAGTAAGGTGTAGCAGGAGTTTTTGTGGAGAGATTGAGAGTATGTAGAAAGTTTGTAAATCCCTGATAGTCTGTGTGAGAGCATCCATTCGCTGTGTTAAATTAATCATCTGATTTGCTACATCTACTGGATCCATTTTTACTGGCAGGATTATTATGTCAAGACCACAACTAATTGTTGTTAACTTATAACTATATAAACCAGTATATATATATGTAGCTAGTCAGGTAAACAAGTAAGATTAGTAGTAAATATTGTGAATGTGACAATAGGGATAACAACTATATACTATAGCAGAAAGTTATCCCTCTGTCTTTTTATAGCCAACAGTAAGAATATCAGGACACACTGAATAATGGCTGACAATTGGTATTTTGGAAAAAAAGGCAAAGTAAGTATCACCAAACGACTTCCCACAGATTATTCAATCAGGTCAGATTCAGATATGCGACCTGCGAAACTGGTAAGTAATAATAAACGATAAGATCCCAATGTAATTTATCTGAAGGGATAAACTATACCACCTGACCGGAGATCGAAGGAGATGAGAATGCAGATCGGAGCTGGACCATAGCTGATGACATCAGAGCTACTACAGAACAGTCTTGTCAGGTTGCAGGATCAGAGGAATCAGCTAGTCACACTGCAGTGGAAAGGAGCTGCACAAGAGTTAGGTGAATAATCCAGAAGTGGTAGCAAGTATCTCCTGTAGTGCGTAGATAGTAGATAGCTTCGGACTTGGCTAGGAGAGCTGACAAGTGCAAGAAGGTCTATGGACTAGGGAGGCGTGCCTGCGCCAAGGTAAAAGTAGAGGCTAATAGAATTAGGCTAGAATAGAACAAAGTGAGTCCTGTAACAAGGGAGCTTCTTCAATAATCCAGCAAGGCATAGATAGTTGGAGGGGCTTTATGTAGCGGAGAATGAGGCTAATTGCCCCTTAAAGGAACAGTGATGATCAAATGAAGTGAGAGTTCTGACACCAATGATCGGCACCATCGATGACCGATGCAGAGAAGGTCAAAGAGTGGCCCTCTCTGCATCGGTGGGTATAAAAGGGTATTGCAGTGATGCCTCAATATCAGGGTCATTTCTAGAGACTCTGGCTCCCAGGGCAAAATTCCAAAATGCGGCCCCCGCACAGATTCTAAAGCCCCCCTCCTAGACCTTGCATGTCCCGCCACATCACGCACACTTCAGAGTGACCGGATCCGGAATTACCAAACGATGGGCTGCCCACCCACCTCCCGGCTACAGCTCCCACCAACTGTCAAGACCACAACTAATTGTGTAATGTCTATAAATTATTAGAATCCTCAAAGTAACTTATAACTATCTAAACCAGTATATGTATGTAGCTAGTCTGGTTTGGACAAAGGGGGATATTTATCAAGCCGTCAACCGCAAATTCGCTGGAATTCCACAGCGTAATGGTTGCGAGCTTGATCCGACCTAGTTAAAAGAAAACAGACCGGCAAAAGTTGACATTTGTGACAATCCACCGTTGTCAGGTAAACAAGTAAGATTACTAGTAAATACTGTGAATGTGACAATAGGGATAACAACTATATACTATAGCAGAAAGTTATCCCTCTGTCTTTTTATAGCCATGAGTAAGAATGTCAGTACACACTGAATAATGGCTGACAATAGGTATTTTGGCAAAAAAGGGGTAGTAAGCATCACCAAATGACTTCCTATAGATTATTTAATCAGCTCAGATTCAGATATGTGACCTGCTAAACTGGTAAGTAATAATACAGAATAAGATCCCAATGTAATTTATCTGCAGGGATAAAATATACAACCTGACTGGAGATCGAAGGAGATGAGAATTCAGATCGGAGCTAGGCCATAGCTGATGACATCAGAGCTACTATGGAACAGTCTTGTCAGCTTGCAGGATCGGAGGAATCAGCTAGTTACACCGCAGTGGAAAGGAGCCCCTCGAGAGGTAGCTGAATAATCCAGAAGTGGTAACAAGTAGCTCCTGTAGTGCGTAGATAGTAGATAGCTTCGGACTTGGCTAGGAGAGCTGACAAGTGCGAGAAGGTCTATGGACTAGGCAGGCGTGCCTGCACCAAGGTATAAGTAGAGACTAATAGAATTAGGCTAGAGCAGAAGGAAGTGATTCCTGTAACAAGGGAACTACTTTAATAATCCAGCAGGTATTAATAGTAGGAGGGGCCTTAAGTAGCGGAGAATGAGGCTAATTGTCCCTTAAAGGAACAATGATGATCAAATGAAGTGAGAGTTCTGACATAGTCCTCTGGCAAAGGAAACCTCTGTGAGCTTTACTGACTGGGTCTGTCAGGATGTCTTCTGTGGAAGAGAGAAATCAACTTAGTAGCGGAGATGTTAGTAGCGGGTTCCCAAGAATCATCAGCATGGTCATAACCTAGCCAATGAACAAAATATTCAAGCTGTTCATTACATTTTCTAGAATCCAAGATACTATGCACCTCATATTTGATGTCAGGAGGAGGGTTCAAGGCAAAGGAAGTGGAGGCAACAGAAGTGGTGGTCGAATGACAAAGTTTAACTAGCAAAACGTGAAAGGTAGGATGCAATTTATATGAAGACGGTAGTTGTAGGGTGACAGTAGCAGGGTTAGAGATTGCAACTATGGAAAAAGGACCAATGAATAATTTTCAGAGTTTCCTGGAAGGTGTTTGGAGCTTCACATTCTTAGTGGAGAGCCAAAACAACTGACCGACTTGATAACTGGGCTGATCCCTTTGTCGGAGATTGTAATACCTTTTCTGCATGGATTGGGCATGCTTGATGTTATTTTCTATAACAGAGAAGGTCTGAGAGATGCTGTTTACTACATCGTTAACTTGTGGACAGGTAGCTTGAATCCTTGGGAAGTAGTGAAAATGGGGGTGCAAGCCATAATTAATGAAGAATGGGCTATGAGCAGTAGTGGAATTTGTAGCATTGTTGTATGCAAACTTAATGAGAGATAAGTAGGAGACCCAGGAATCCTGTTGATGCGAACAGTAACAACGGAGATACTGCTCCAGTTATTGATTGGTCCTCTATGTTTGTCCATTTGTTTGTGGTTGATAGGAAATGCTGAGTTTCTGTGAGATGTGTAAAGTTTTACAAAGCTGTCTACAAAGTCTTGAGGTAAATTGCAAAACTCTGTCAGTGACCACAAAATTGGGGAGACCATGAAGACGGATGATCTCTCTGATAAACATTTCACAAGTCTGTTGTGCAGTGGGAAGAGAGATGGCAGGAATAAAATGAGCCATCTTGGAGAACATATCAACAACAACAAGGATGGTGGTATAGGATGATGATTTAGGAAGATCAATTATAAAGTCCATCAAGATGTCGGTCCAGGGGGTCTTAGGTACAGGTTAAGGATTTAACAACCCAACAGGATGTTGGCGAGAGGATTTTGAAGTGGAACATACAGAACAATCTGAAATGTACTTCTTGACACAGGAAACCAAGGTGGGTCACCAAAAGGATCTATGCAATAGATCTAGTGTTTTCCAAACACCGAAATGACCTGAGAGGGGGGAGTTATGAGTGAAATGCAAGACTTCAGACCTCAAAGTAGGTGGTACATAAAGACGTTGATTATAGTAAAAGAGGCCATCATTACCTTGTTGAAGAGATTGTATGGGTTTAGACAAATCCATAAGCTGACATCTATTAATGTCATGTAAAAGGATGCTCACCAACCCAAGGAAATTGGATGTAGGTATGACAGTAGTGAGTACATTTTCTATGAGAGGTTTAGAATCTCTTCTACAGGGCATACACCTTCCTATTCTTTTTAAGGGGGCCAGTAGGTTATGATATATTGAAAACATAAGAAATAAAATCTCCAACTAAGTTGGCGGGCGGATAAGGTTCTATTTGTCTGCAAGTATTGAAGGTGTTTATGATCGGTCAAGATGATGATAGGATGCGAAGCACCCTCTAACAAGTGACGCCAATGTTTAAAAGAACATTTTATAGCTAAAAGTTCTTTCTCCCCAACTGGGTAATTCATTTCTGAAGGGGTCATAACCCTGGAGAAATATGCCACAGGATGTAATGAGTCTTTGAAGGATTTCTTTTGAGACAGAACTGCGTCTAAAGAAAAATCTGGGGCATCAACCTCCAGAATAAAATGGAGGTTAATATCAGGGAATTGTAATATTGGTGCTGTGATAAATTTATTCTTAAGTTTTCAAAAACTATTTGAGTGTGTTGTGACCAATGGAATTTATTGTTAAGCTTGGTTAAGTCTGTTAAGGGTTTAGTTATGGCTGCAAAGTCGTTAATGAATTTGCGGTAAAACTTGTCAAAGCCTAAAAATCTCTGTACGTGCTTCTTACATTTAGGAACTGGCCATTGTTTTATGGCGAGGATTTTAGTGTCTTTCATTTCAATACCAGTGTCTGATATGTGGCATCCTAAAAATGAGACATCTGTGGTGCTAAAGCAGCACTTTTCAAGCTTAGCATATAAACTATGTTTACGTAAGCGAGCAAGAACAGTTCTAATGTGGGTGATATGTTGTTATTGACTATGTGAGAAAATGAAAATATCATCAAGGTAGACTACGATGAAGACATCTAAAATATCCCTGAAAATATTGTTGATAACATTTTGGAATGTAGCCGGGGCATTACATAGACCAAAGGACATAACAGTATATTCGAATAGGCCATAGCGGGTTCTCAAAGCTGTCAGCCATTCGTCTCCAGCTCTGATTCTGATGAGGTTGTAGGTGCCTCTGAGGTTCAATTTTGTGAAGACCTTTGTACTACGTAACCTCCCTATTAACTCAGGAATTAAGGGTAAAGGGTACCTATTTTTTCTAGTTCTCTTATTCATCTCCCTTTAATCGATTATAGGCCATAATGACAGATCCTTATTTTTGACAAAAAATATTCCAGCTCCTGCTGGAGATGTGGAGGGTCTAATAGAACCTTTAGCTAAATTTTCCTGGAGATAATTCTTAAGATGGTCTAGCTCTGATTTGGACAAAGGGGGATATGTATCAAGCCGTCAACCGCAAATACGCCAGAATTCCACAGCGTAATTGTTGCAAGCTTGATCCGACCTAGTTAAAAGAAAACAGACCGGTAAAAGTTGACATTTGTGACGTAACATACGATCCACCGTTCTCAGTCCGACACAGATCGATACTTATGTCATTACAGATGTTCCGAATACACATTCGGCTCTATATGACACCTTTTCCCATTTATCAAATTTCTAACAGGTACGCTCGCGGCTATTCCGGCCCAGCATACCTGGTTTTCAATCCGCCACCCTGGAGGCCGCAGATGCCATAGAAATCAATGGGAGTCTGAAAGCACCAAAAGCTTATGTTCAATGCTGCCAGATTTCCCATTGATTTCTATGGCTGAAAACAAGTAATGTTTACACTTAACACCCTAACATAAGCCCCGAGTCTAAACACCCCTAATCTGCCGCCCCGACATTGCCGCAAACCTAAATAAAATGTATTCATCCAATATGGCGTCCCTTGCATTCCTATTGGCTGAAAGGTTCCAATCAGCCAATAGGATTAGAGCTACTAAAATCATATTGGCTGTTTCAATCAGCCAATAGGATTTGAGCAGCTCTCATCCTATTGGCTGATTGGAACCTTTCAGCCAATAGGAATGCAAGGGACTCCATCTTGGATGACATCACTTGCATTAAAGCTCCATGCCGGATGTCTTTAGGATGGCCCCACTCCGTGCCGGATGGATGAAGAAAGAAGATGCTGTCTGAATGAAGACTTCTTGCCACCTGGATGAAGACTTCTTTCCGGCTGGATGGATCCTTCAAGCGGGACTTCAATAACTGTAAGTGGATCGTCAGGGGTAAGTGTTAGGTTTATTTAAGGTTTTTTTTGGTGGGTTTTATTTTTAGATTAGGGTCTAGGCATGTAAAAGAGCTAAATGTCCTTTTAAGGGCAATGCCCATACAAATGCCCTTTTCAGGGCAATGGGGAGCTTAGGTTATTTTAGATAGGTTTTTTATTTGGGGGGGTTGGTTGGTTGGTTGGTTGGGTGGTGGATTTTACTGTTGGAGGGTGTTTGTATATTTTTTTACAGGTAAAAGAGCTGATTTCTTTGGGGCAATGCCCCAAAAAAGGCCCTTTTAAAGACCATTGGTAGTTTAACCCCTTAATGACCACAGCACTTTTCCATTTTCTGTCCGTTTGGGACCAAGGCTATTTTTACATTTTTGCGGTGTTTGTGTTTAGCTGTAATTTTCCTCTTACTTATTTACTGTACCCACACATATTATATATCGTTTTTCTCGCCATTAAATGGACTTTCTAAAGATACCATTATTTTCATCATATCTTATAATTTACTATAAAAAAATTATAAAATATGAGGAAAAAAATGGAAAAAACACACTTTTTCTAACATTGATCCCCAAAATCTGTTACACATCTACAACCACCAAAAAACTCCCATGCTAAATAGATTCTAAATTTTGTCCAGAGTTTAGAAAGACCCAATTTTTACATGTTCTTTGCTTTTTTTGCAAGTTATAGGGCAATAAATACATGTAGCACTTTGCTATTTCCAAACCACTTTTTTTCAAAATTAGCGCTAGTTACATTGGGACACTGATATCTTTCAGGAATCCCTGAATATCCCCTGACATGTATATATTTTTTTTAGAAGACATCCCAAAGTATTGATCTAGGCCCATTTTGGTATATTTCATGCCACCATTTCACCGCCAAATGCCATCAAATAAAAAAAATCGTTCACTTTTTCACAAATTTTTTCACAAACTTTAGGTTTCTCACTGAAATTATTTACAAACAACTTGTGCAATTATGGCATAAATGGTTGTAAATGCTTCTCTGGGATCCCCTTTGTTCAGAAATAGCAGACATATATGGCTTTGGCGTTGCTTTTTGGTAATTAGAAGGCCGCTAAATGCCACTGTGCACCACACGTGTATTATGCCCAGCAGTGAAGGGGTTAGTTAGGGAGCATGTAGGGAGCTTGTAGGGTTAATTTTAGCTTTAGTGTAGTGTAGTAGACAACCCCAAGTATTGATCTAGGCACATTTTGGTATATTTCATGCCACCATTTCACCGCCAAATGCGATCAAATTGAAAAAAAACGCTACATTTTTCACAATTTTATGTTTCTCACTGAAATTATTTATTAACAGCTTGTGCAATTATGGCACACATGGTTGTAAATGCTTCTCTAGGATCCCCTTTGTTCAGAAATAGCAGACATATATGACTTTGGCGTTGCTTTTTGGTAATTAGAAGGCCGCTAAATGCTGCTGCGCATCACACGTGTATTATGGCTAGCAGTGAAGGGGTTAATTAGGTAGCTTATAAGGAGCTTGCAGGGTTAATTTTAGCTTTAGTGTAGAGATCAGCCTCCCACCTGACACATCACACCCCCTGATCCCTCCCAAACAGCTGTCTTCCCTCCCCCACCCCACAATTGTCCCCGCCATCTTAAGTACTGGCAGATAGTCTGCCAGTACTAAAATAAAAGTTTTTTGTTTTTGTTTTGTTTAAAAAAAAAAATTCTTTTGAAATCAAAAGTTTATTTTAAGATTTTCTGTAGTGTAGCTTACCCCCCTTAACACCCAACCCCCCACCCTCTCCCAGATCATTAATATTTTTTATTCCCACCCTCTCTCCCACTGATTCCCACCCTGTGCCTCTTCCACTTCAATTCTAAGTTTTGGGCAGTTTGACACGTGCACGCGCGCACGCTCCCGTGCACGCGCGCTCCCGTGCATGCGCACGTGCGCACACGCGATCCCGCCCCCCTCCTCTACTGATAGCCGCCCCACTCGCCTCCCTGGACAAGCTCCCACCCACCAATGATCATAGCCGATGCAGAGAGGGCCACAGAGTGGCTCTCTCTGCATCGGACTGCTTCGGACTGCTTCGGACTGCATCGGACTGCTTAAAAAAGTTATTGCAGGATGCCTCTATATCGAGGCATCACTGCAATAACATGAAAGCAGCTGGAAGTGATCAGGATCGCTTCCACTGCTTTCAAAGACCAACGACGTGCAGGGTACGTCCTTGGTCGTTAAGGACATTTTTTTGGAGGACGTACCCTGCACGTCGTTGGTCATTAAGGCGTTAATGTAGGCTAGGGGTTTTTTATATAGGGGGCTTTTTTATTTTGATAGGGCTATTAGATTAGGTGTAATTCTTTTTATTTTTGATAATGTGTTTTTTTTCCGTAATTTTGTGTTTTTTATTGTTTGTAACTTAGCGTTTATTTTTTTTGGTAATTTAGTAATTTTTAATATTGTTCAATAGTAGATTTAAATAATTTGAGTAGGGTTAGGGGTTTTTAATATGTAATTTAGTTAATTTAATTGGTAGTTTAATTTAATTGTAGTATAATAGTTAGGGTAGGTTAATTAATAAAAATAGTTTATTTTAATTCTACAGGTAAGTTTAAATTTATTTTAAGATAGGAATGTTGTAATTTGAATTTAAAGTTAGCGGCTTGTTAGGTTTAGGAGTTAATAGCTTAATTTAGTTTATGGTGATGTGGGGAGCTGGCGGTTTAGGGGTTAATAGGTTTAGTTAGTGGTAGTGATGTGGGTGGCCAGAGGTTTAGGGGTTAATACATGTATTTAGTGGTGGCGGGGTCCTGTAGCGGCGGAATAGGGGTTAATAACTTTATTTAGGTTGCAGCGGGGTCTGGGAGCGGCAGGGTTAAACATTTTAGTACAGTGGCGGCGTTTAGTGACAGGGTATAAATAAAGTTGATAACAGCAGAATAGACATGAGATCGATGACTGCTAGTGAACAACAGTCCGATGCTTATCACCCCGTACTTGGTGCGCTTTTTTTTTTTTTTTTAAATATGGAGATCATATTCAGGTCTGTGGCCGCGATGTTAGGCGATCGTATTGGTGCCGGCGAATGCAGCATAGTTGAGGCTTTGGTAAATATCCCGCAAAGGGTATATATGGCCATATGGGATAGATGCGCCGGGTAAGAGATCAATAGGGCAATCACATGGCCTGTGAGGTGGGAGAGTCTCAGCATCTTCCTTATTGAAAACATCAGCAAAATCACTGTAACAGGAAGGAAGAGAAGTATTAGACAAAAGTGAAATTTTGGATAAGGGATACCAAGTGTTGGTACAGTAATCAGATGTGAGAGAAACAGACAAGGAGGTTGATGTATCTTGAGCTAACTTATACCTAAAACTATGGGAAACATGGGAGAATTTATAGTGTTGAAGGTTGAAAACCTCTCTATGTCCAGAGTTTGTACTGAATAGAGGTATAGTTTGGTGAGAGACCAGACCTGAGGATAAAGGGGATCCGTCAATAATGTTAACTGACAGCGGGTTTGGTTTGCAAGTGTAGGAATTTTATTAACTTTAACAAACTCAAGATCTATAAAATTACCACATGCACCAGTATCAATTATGCCTTCAGTGTTGACTCTGTGTTGGTCCCACTGTAAAAACAAAGGTAAAACAAAGTAAGGTGTAGCAGGAGTTTTTGTGGAGAGATTGAGAGTATGTAGAAAGTTTGTAAATCCCTGATAGTCTGTGTGAGAGCATCCATTCGCTGTGTTAAATTAATCATCTGATTTGCTACATCTACTGGATCCATTTTTACTGGCAGGATTATTATGTCAAGACCACAACTAATTGTTGTTAACTTATAACTATATAAACCAGTATATATATATGTAGCTAGTCAGGTAAACAAGTAAGATTAGTAGTAAATATTGTGAATGTGACAATAGGGATAACAACTATATACTATAGCAGAAAGTTATCCCTCTGTCTTTTTATAGCCAACAGTAAGAATATCAGGACACACTGAATAATGGCTGACAATTGGTATTTTGGAAAAAAAGGCAAAGTAAGTATCACCAAACGACTTCCCACAGATTATTCAATCAGGTCAGATTCAGATATGCGACCTGCGAAACTGGTAAGTAATAATAAACGATAAGATCCCAATGTAATTTATCTGAAGGGATAAACTATACCACCTGACCGGAGATCGAAGGAGATGAGAATGCAGATCGGAGCTGGACCATAGCTGATGACATCAGAGCTACTACAGAACAGTCTTGTCAGGTTGCAGGATCAGAGGAATCAGCTAGTCACACTGCAGTGGAAAGGAGCTGCACAAGAGTTAGGTGAATAATCCAGAAGTGGTAGCAAGTATCTCCTGTAGTGCGTAGATAGTAGATAGCTTCGGACTTGGCTAGGAGAGCTGACAAGTGCAAGAAGGTCTATGGACTAGGGAGGCGTGCCTGCGCCAAGGTAAAAGTAGAGGCTAATAGAATTAGGCTAGAATAGAACAAAGTGAGTCCTGTAACAAGGGAGCTTCTTCAATAATCCAGCAAGGCATAGATAGTTGGAGGGGCTTTATGTAGCGGAGAATGAGGCTAATTGCCCCTTAAAGGAACAGTGATGATCAAATGAAGTGAGAGTTCTGACACCAATGATCGGCACCATCGATGACCGATGCAGAGAAGGTCAAAGAGTGGCCCTCTCTGCATCGGTGGGTATAAAAGGGTATTGCAGTGATGCCTCAATATCAGGGTCATTTCTAGAGACTCTGGCTCCCAGGGCAAAATTCCAAAATGCGGCCCCCGCACAGATTCTAAAGCCCCCCTCCTAGACCTTGCATGTCCCGCCACATCACGCACACTTCAGAGTGACCGGATCCGGAATTACCAAACGATGGGCTGCCCACCCACCTCCCGGCTACAGCTCCCACCAACTGTCAAGACCACAACTAATTGTGTAATGTCTATAAATTATTAGAATCCTCAAAGTAACTTATAACTATCTAAACCAGTATATGTATGTAGCTAGTCTGGTTTGGACAAAGGGGGATATTTATCAAGCCGTCAACCGCAAATTCGCTGGAATTCCACAGCGTAATGGTTGCGAGCTTGATCCGACCTAGTTAAAAGAAAACAGACCGGCAAAAGTTGACATTTGTGACAATCCACCGTTGTCAGGTAAACAAGTAAGATTACTAGTAAATACTGTGAATGTGACAATAGGGATAACAACTATATACTATAGCAGAAAGTTATCCCTCTGTCTTTTTATAGCCATGAGTAAGAATGTCAGTACACACTGAATAATGGCTGACAATAGGTATTTTGGCAAAAAAGGGGTAGTAAGCATCACCAAATGACTTCCTATAGATTATTTAATCAGCTCAGATTCAGATATGTGACCTGCTAAACTGGTAAGTAATAATACAGAATAAGATCCCAATGTAATTTATCTGCAGGGATAAAATATACAACCTGACTGGAGATCGAAGGAGATGAGAATTCAGATCGGAGCTAGGCCATAGCTGATGACATCAGAGCTACTATGGAACAGTCTTGTCAGCTTGCAGGATCGGAGGAATCAGCTAGTTACACCGCAGTGGAAAGGAGCCCCTCGAGAGGTAGCTGAATAATCCAGAAGTGGTAACAAGTAGCTCCTGTAGTGCGTAGATAGTAGATAGCTTCGGACTTGGCTAGGAGAGCTGACAAGTGCGAGAAGGTCTATGGACTAGGCAGGCGTGCCTGCACCAAGGTATAAGTAGAGACTAATAGAATTAGGCTAGAGCAGAAGGAAGTGATTCCTGTAACAAGGGAACTACTTTAATAATCCAGCAGGTATTAATAGTAGGAGGGGCCTTAAGTAGCGGAGAATGAGGCTAATTGTCCCTTGAAGGAACAATGATGATCAAATGAAGTGAGAGTTCTGACATAGTCCTCTGGCAAAGGAAACCTCTGTGAGCTTTACTGACTGGGTCTGTCAGGATGTCTTCTGTGGAAGAGAGAAATCAACTTAGTAGCGGAGATGTTAGTAGCGGGTTCCCAAGAATCATCAGCATGGTCATAACCTAGCCAATGAACAAAATATTCAAGCTGTTCATTACATTTTCTAGAATCCAAGATACTATGCACCTCATATTTGATGTCAGGAGGAGGGTTCAAGGCAAAGGAAGTGGAGGCAACAGAAGTGGTGGTCGAATGACAAAGTTTAACTAGCAAAACGTGAAAGGTAGGATGCAATTTATATGAAGACGGTAGTTGTAGGGTGACAGTAGCAGGGTTAGAGATTGCAACTATGGAAAAAGGACCAATGAATAATTTTCAGAGTTTCCTGGAAGGTGTTTGGAGCTTCACATTCTTAGTGGAGAGCCAAAACAACTGACCGACTTGATAACTGGGCTGATCCCTTTGTCGGAGATTGTAATACCTTTTCTGCATGGATTGGGCATGCTTGATGTTATTTTCTATAACAGAGAAGGTCTGAGAGATGCTGTTTACTACATCGTTAACTTGTGGACAGGTAGCTTGAATCCTTGGGAAGTAGTGAAAATGGGGGTGCAAGCCATAATTAATGAAGAATGGGCTATGAGCAGTAGTGGAATTTGTAGCATTGTTGTATGCAAACTTAATGAGAGATAAGTAGGAGACCCAGGAATCCTGTTGATGCGAACAGTAACAACGGAGATACTGCTCCAGTTATTGATTGGTCCTCTATGTTTGTCCATTTGTTTGTGGTTGATAGGAAATGCTGAGTTTCTGTGAGATGTGTAAAGTTTTACAAAGCTGTCTACAAAGTCTTGAGGTAAATTGCAAAACTCTGTCAGTGACCACAAAATTGGGGAGACCATGAAGACGGATGATCTCTCTGATAAACATTTCACAAGTCTGTTGTGCAGTGGGAAGAGAGATGGCAGGAATAAAATGAGCCATCTTGGAGAACATATCAACAACAACAAGGATGGTGGTATAGGATGATGATTTAGGAAGATCAATTATAAAGTCCATCAAGATGTCGGTCCAGGGGGTCTTAGGTACAGGTTAAGGATTTAACAACCCAACAGGATGTTGGCGAGAGGATTTTGAAGTGGAACATACAGAACAATCTGAAATGTACTTCTTTACACAGGAAACCAAGGTGGGTCACCAAAAGGATCTATGCAATAGATCTAGTGTTTTCCAAACACCGAAATGACCTGAGAGGGGGGAGTTATGAGTGAAATGCAAGACTTCAGACCTCAAAGTAGGTGGTACATAAAGACGTTGATTATAGTAAAAGAGGCCATCATTACCTTGTTGAAGAGATTGTATGGGTTTAGACAAATCCATAAGCTGACATCTATTAATGTCATGTAAAAGGATGCTCACCAACCCAAGGAAATTGGATGTAGGTATGACAGTAGTGAGTACATTTTCTATGAGAGGTTTAGAATCTCTTCTACAGGGCATACACCTTCCTATTCTTTTTAAGGGGGCCAGTAGGTTATGATATATTGAAAACATAAGAAATAAAATCTCCAACTAAGTTGGCGGGCGGATAAGGTTCTATTTGTCTGCAAGTATTGAAGGTGTTTATGATCGGTCAAGATGATGATAGGATGCGAAGCACCCTCTAACAAGTGACGCCAATGTTTAAAAGAACATTTTATAGCTAAAAGTTCTTTCTCCCCAACTGGGTAATTCATTTCTGAAGGGGTCATAACCCTGGAGAAATATGCCACAGGATGTAATGAGTCTTTGAAGGATTTCTTTTGAGACAGAACTGCGTCTAAAGAAAAATCTGGGGCATCAACCTCCAGAATAAAATGGAGGTTAATATCAGGGAATTGTAATATTGGTGCTGTGATAAATTTATTCTTAAGTTTTCAAAAACTATTTGAGTGTGTTGTGACCAATGGAATTTATTGTTAAGCTTGGTTAAGTCTGTTAAGGGTTTAGTTATGGCTGCAAAGTCGTTAATGAATTTGCGGTAAAACTTGTCAAAACCTAAAAATCTCTGTACGTGCTTCTTACATTTAGGAACTGGCCATTGTTTTATGGCGAGGATTTTAGTGTCTTTCATTTCAATACCAGTGTCTGATATGTGGTATCCTAAAAATGAGACATCTGTGGTGCTAAAGCAGCACTTTTCAAGCTTAGCATATAAACTATGTTTACGTAAGCGAGCAAGAACAGTTCTAATGTGGGTGATATGTTGTTATTGACTATGTGAGAAAATGAAAATATCATCAAGGTAGACTACGATGAAGACATCTAAAATATCCCTGAAAATATTGTTGATAACATTTTGGAATGTAGCCGGGGCATTACATAGACCAAAGGACATAACAGTATATTCGAATAGGCCATAGCGGGTTCTCAAAGCTGTCAGCCATTCATCTCCAGCTCTGATTCTGATGAGGTTGTAGGTGCCTCTGAGGTTCAATTTTGTGAAGACCTTTGTACTACGTAACCTCCCTATTAACTCAGGAATTAAGGGTAAAGGGTACCTATTTTTTCTAGTTCTCTTATTCATCTCCCTTTAATCGATTATAGGCCATAATGACAGATCCTTATTTTTGACAAAAAATATTCCAGCTCCTGCTGGAGATGTGGAGGGTCTAATAAAACCTTTAGCTAAATTCTCCTGGAGATAATTCTTAAGATGGTCTAGCTCTGATTTGGACAAAGGGGGATATGTATCAAGCCGTCAACCGCAAATACGCCGGAATTCCACAGCGTAATGGTTGCGAGCTTGATCCGACCTAGTTAAAAGAAAACAGACCGGTAAAAGTTGACATTTGTGACGTAACATACGATCCACCGTTCTCAGTCCGACACAGATCGATACTTATGTCATTACAGATGTTCCGAATACACATTCGGCTCTATATGACACCTTTTCCCATTTATCAAATTTCTAACAGGTACGCTCGCGGCTATTCCGGCCCAGCATACCTGGTTTTCAATCCGCCACCCTGGATGCCGCAGATGCCATAGAAATCAATGGGAGTCTGAAAGCACCGAAAGCTTATGTTCAATGCTGCCAGATTTCCCATTGATTTCTATGGCTGAAAACAAGTAATGTTTACACTTAACACCCTAACATAAGCCCCGAGTCTAAACACCCCTAATCTGCCGCCCCGACATTGCCGCAAACCTAAATAAAATGTATTCATCCAAGATGGCGTCCCTTGCATTCCTATTGGCTGAAAGGTTCCAATAAGCCAATAGGATTAGAGCTACTAAAATCATATTGGCTGTTTCAATCAGCCAATAGGATTTGAGCAGCTCTCATCCTATTGGCTGATTGGAACCTTTCAGCCAATAGGAATGCAAGGGACTCCATCTTGGATGACATCACTTGCATTAAAGCTCCATGCCGGATGTCTTTAGGATGGCCCCACTACGCGCCGGATGGATGAAGATAGAAGATGCCGCCTGAATGAAGACTTCTTGCCACCTGGATGAAGACTTCTTTCTGGCTGGATGGATCCTTCAAGCAGGACTTCAATAACTGTAAGTGGATCGTCAGGGGTAAGTGTTAGGTTTATTTAAGGTTTTTTTTTGGTGGGTTTTATTTTTAGATTAGGGTCTAGGCATGTAAAAGAGCTAAATGTCCTTTTAAGGGCAATGCCCATACAAATGCCCTTTTCAGGGCAATGGGGAGCTTAGGTTATTTTAGATAGGTTTTTTATTTGGGGGGATTGGTTGGTTGGGTGGTGGATTTTACTGTTGGAGGGTGTTTGTATATTTTTTTACAGGTAAAAGAGCTGATTTCTTTGGGGCAATGCCCCAAAAAAGGCCCTTTTAAAGACCATTGGTAGTTTAACCCCTTAATGACCACAGCACTTTTCCATTTTCTGTCCGTTTGGGACCAAGGCTATTTTTACATTTTTGCGGTGTTTGTGTTTAGCTGTAATTTTCCTCTTACTTATTTACTGTACCCACACATATTATATATCGTTTTTCTCGCCATTAAATGGACTTTCTAAAGATACCATTATTTTCATCATATCTTATAATTTACTATAAAAAAATTATAAAATATGAGGAAAAAAATGGAAAAAACACACTTTTTCTAACATTGATCCCCAAAATCTGTTACACATCTACAACCACCAAAAAACTCCCATGCTAAATAGTTTCTAAATTTTGTCCAGAGTTTAGAAAGACCCAATTTTTACATGTTCTTTGCTTTTTTTGCAAGTTATAGGGCAATAAATACATGTAGCACTTTGCTATTTCCAAACCACTTTTTTTCAAAATTAGCGCTAGTTACATTGGGACACTGATATCTTTCAGGAATCCCTGAATATCCCCTGACATGTATATATTTTTTTTTAGAAGACATCCCAAAGTATTGATCTAGGCCCATTTTGGTATATTTCATGCCACCATTTCACTGCCAAATGCCATCAAATAAAAAAAATCGTTCACTTTTTCACAAATTTTTTCACAAACTTTAGGTTTCTCACTGAAATTATTTACAAACAACTTGTGCAATTATGGCATAAATGGTTGTAAATGCTTCTCTGGGATCCCCTTTGTTCAGAAATAGCAGACATATATGGCTTTGGCGTTGCTTTTTGGTAATTAGAAGGCCGCTAAATGCCACTGTGCACCACACGTGTATTATGCCCAGCAGTGAAGGGGTTAGTTAGGGAGCATGTAGGGAGCTTGTAGGGTTAATTTTAGCTTTAGTGTAGTGTAGTAGACAACCCCAAGTATTGATCTAGGCACATTTTGGTATATTTCATGCCACCATTTCACCGCCAAATGCGATCAAATTGAAAAAAAACGCTACATTTTTCACAATTTTATGTTTCTCACTGAAATTATTTACTAACAGCTTGTGCAATTATGGCACACATGGTTGTAAATGCTTCTCTAGGATCCCCTTTGTTCAGAAATAGCAGACATATATGACTTTGGCGTTGCTTTTTGGTAATTAGAAGGCCGCTAAATGCTGCTGCGCATCACACGTGTATTATGGCTAGCAGTGAAGGGGTTAATTAGGTAGCTTATAAGGAGCTTGCAGGGTTAATTTTAGCTTTAGTGTAGAGATCAGCCTCCCACCTGACACATCACACCCCCTGATCCCTCCCAAACAGCTGTCTTCCCTCCCCCACCCCACAATTGTCCCCGCCATCTTAAGTACTGGCAGAAAGTCTGCCAGTACTAAAATAAAAGTTTTTTGTTTGTTTTGTTTTAAAAAATAAAAAATTCTGCTGTGTAGGACCCCCCCCCTTAGCCCCAACCTCCCTGATCCCCCCAAACAGCTCTCTACCCCCCTCCTCTGCCTTATTGTGCACCATATTGGGTACTGGCAGCTGTCTGCCAGTACCCAGTTTGAAATCAAAAGTTTATTTTAAGATTTTCTGTAGTGTAGCTTACCCCCCTTAACACCCAACCCCCCACCCTCTCCCAGATCATTAATATTTTTTATTCCCACCCTCTCTCCCACTGATTCCCACCCTGTGCCTCTTCCACTTCCTCTACTGATAGCCGCCCCACTCGCCTCCCTGGACACGCTCCCACCCACCAACGATCATAGCCGATGCAGAGAGGGCCACAGAGTGGCTCTCTCTGCATCGGACTGCTTAAAAAAGTTATTGCAGGATGCCTCTATATCGAGGCATCACTGCAATAACATGAAAGCAGCTGGGAGTGATCAGGATCGCTTCCACTGCTTTCAAAGACCAACGACGTGCAGGGTACGTCCTTGGTCGTTAAGGACATTTTTTTGGAGGGCGTACCCTGCACGTCGTTGGTCATTAAGGGGTTAATGTAGGCTAGGGGTTTTTTATATGGGGGGCTTTTTTATTTTGATAGGGCTATTAGATTAGGTGTAATTCTTTTTATTTTTGATAATGTGTTTTTTTTCCGTAATTTTGTGTTTTTTATTGTTTGTAACTTAGCGTTTATTTTTTTGGTAATTTAGTAATTTTTAATATTGTTCAATAGTAGATTTAAATAATTTGAGTAGGGTTAGGGTTTTTTAATATGTAATTTAGTTAATTTAATTGGTAGTTTAATTTAATTGTAGTATAATAGTTAGGGTAGGTTAATTAATAAAAATAGTTTATTTTAATTCTACAGGTAAGTTTAAATTTATTTTAAGATAGGAATGTTGTAATTTGAATTTAAAGTTAGCGGCTTGTTAGGTTTAGGAGTTAATAGCTTAATTTAGTTTATGGTGATGTGGGGAGCTGGCGGTTTAGGGGTTAATAGGTTTAGTTAGTGGTAGTGATGTGGGTGGCCAGAGGTTTAGGGGTTAATACATGTATTTAGTGGTGGCGGGGTCCTGTAGCGGCGGAATAGGGGTTAATAACTTTATTTAGGTTGCAGCGGGGTCTGGGAGCGGCAGGGTTAAACATTTTAGTACAGTGGCGGCGTTTAGTGACAGGGTATAAATAAAGTTGATAACAGCAGAATAGACATGAGATCGATGACTGCTAGTGAACAACAGTCCGATGCTTATCACCCCGTACTTGGTGCGCTTTTTTTTTTTTTTAAATATGGAGATCATATTCAGGTCTGTGGCCGCGATGTTAGGCGATCGTATTGGTGCCGGCGAATGCAGCATAGTTGAGGCTTTGGTAAATATCCCGCAAAGGGTATATATGGCCATATGGGATAGATGCGCCGGGTAAGAGATCAATAGGGCAATCACATGGCCTGTGAGGTGGGAGAGTCTCAGCATCTTCCTTATTGAAAACATCAGCAAAATCACTGTAACAGGAAGGAAGAGAAGTATTAGACAAAAGTGAAATTTTGGATAAGGGATACCAAGTGTTGGTACAGTAATCAGATGTGAGAGAAACAGACAAGGAGGTTGATGTATCTTGAGCTAACTTATACCTAAAACTATGGGAAACATGGGAGAATTTATAGTGTTGAAGGTTGAAAACCTCTCTATGTCCAGAGTTTGTACTGAATAGAGGTATAGTTTGGTGAGAGACCAGACCTGAGGATAAAGGGGATCCGTCAATAATGTTAACTGACAGCGGGTTTGGTTTGCAAGTGTAGGAATTTTATTAACTTTAACAAACTCAAGATCTATAAAATTACCACATGCACCAGTATCAATTATGCCTTCAGTGTTGACTCTGTGTTGGTCCCACTGTAAAAACAAAGGTAAAACAAAGTAAGGTGTAGCAGGATTTTTTGTGGAGAGATTGAGAGTATGTAGAAAGTTTGTAAATCCCTGATAGTCTGTGTGAGAGCATCCATTCGCTGTGTTAAATTAATCATCTGATTTGCTACATCTACTGGATCCATTTTTACTGGCAGGATTATTATGTCAAGACCACAACTAATTGTTGTTAACTTATAACTATATAAACCAGTATATATATATGTAGCTAGTCAGGTAAACAGGTAAGATTAGTAGTAAATATTGTGAATGTGACAATAGGGATAACAACTATATACTATAGCAGAAAGTTATCCCTCTGTCTTTTTATAGCCAACAGTAAGAATATCAGGACACACTGAATAATGGCTGACAATTGGTATTTTGGAAAAAAAGGCAAAGTAAGTATCACCAAACGACTTCCCACAGATTATTCAATCAGGTCAGATTCAGATATGCGACCTGCGAAACTGGTAAGTAATAATACACAATAAGATCCCAATGTAATTTATCTGAAGGGATAAACTATACCACCTGACCGGATATCGAAGGAGATGAGAATGCAGATTGGAGCTGGACCATAGCTGATGACATCAGAGCTACTACAGAACAGTCTTGTCAGGTTGCAGGATCAGAGGAATCAGCTAGTCACACCACAGTGGAAAGGAGCTGCTCAAGAGTTAGGTGAATAATCCAGAAGTGGTAGCAAGTATCTCCTGTAGTGCGTAGATAGTAGATAGCTTCGGACTTGGCTAGGAGAGCTGACAAGTGCAAGAAGGTCTATGGACTAGGGAGGCGTGCCTGCGCCAAGGTAAAAGTAGAGGCTAATAGAATTAGGCTAGAATAGAACAAAGTGAGTCCTGTAACAAGGGAGCTTCTTCAATAATCCAGCAAGGCATAGATAGTTGGAGGGGCTTTATGTAGCGGAGAATGAGGCTAATCGTCCCTTAAAGGAACAGTGATGATCAAATGAAGTGAGAGTTCTGACACCAATGATCGGCACCATCGATGACCGATGCAGAGAAGGTCAAAGAGTGGCCCTCTCTGCATCGGTGGGTATAAAAGGGTATTGCAGTGATGCCTCAATATCAGGGTCATTTCTAGAGACTCTGGCTCCCAGGGCAAAATTCCAAAATGCGGCCCCCGCACAGATTCTAAAGCCCCCCTCCTAGACCTTGCATGTCACTCTGTCATTTAGAGGTCAGTTCCAAAGCAGCAGTGCACTACTGGGACCTAGCTGAACACATCTGGTGAGCAAATGCAAGAGACAAATGTGTGTTGCGGACAACCACCAGTTAGCTCTTAGTAGTGCATTGCTGCTGCTAAGGATATGTAAATATGCTTTTAAACAATGGATACCAAGAGAACAAGAATAATAGAATTGTCTTAATTTTTTTTTGGTGTGTCTTGAATTATGAAAGTTTAATTTTGACTTTCCTATCCCTTTAAATATGTCCTTTTTCTACCACAATGTTTTTTCCAAATATATTGATATTATCTAAAAATATCTTTATATCTTTTACTAATTGCCATTATATTTATACTTTGCTTATAGCTATGCATATTTATTTGTTTAATGCATATCAATCCCTTTAAATTCTTATCCAAAATGTATGTACAAAACATCCAATAGACTTTCTAAAAGATTTCAATATGTCACTGGGTGTATTTGTAACATATTTAGGGGTCTATAACAATTATTTAGAAAAGTTATAACTATTTTTTTTTTACAAAATTCACTATTAAAGTCTATGAGATTTTTTGCACATAAATAATTTGATAAAGAACTGTAATAGCTGTTTATTTTCAAATATACTATACACACAGGCAGTAATAGACAGAGACATGCACACACAGACAGTAATAGACAGAGATATGCACTCACATACAGTAATAGACAGAGACATGTACTCACAGACAGTAATAGACAGAGACATGCACTCACAGACAGTAATAGACAGAGATATGCACTCACATACAGTAATAGACAGACATGCACACACAGACAGTAATAGACAGAGACATGCACTCACAGACAGTAATAGACAGAGACATTCACTCACAGACAGTAATAAACAGAGATAAGCACACACAGACAGTAATAGACAGAGACGCACACACACAGACAGTAATAGACAGAGACATGCACTCAGAGGCAGTTATAGACCAAGACATTCACACACAGGCAGTAATAGACAGACATGCACACACAGGCAGTAATAGACAGAGACATGCACACACAAACAGTAATAGACAGAGACATGCACACACACACAGTAATAGACAGAGACATGCACACACAAACAGTAATAGACAGAGACATGCACACACAAACAGTAATAGACAGAGACATGCACACACAGGCAGTAACAGACAGAGACATGCACACACAGGCAGTAACAGACAGAGACATGCACACACAGGCAGTAACAGACAGAGACATGCACTCACAGGCAGTAATAGACAGAGACATTCACACACAGACAGTAATAGACAGAGACATGCACTCACAGACAGTAATAGACAGAGACATGCACTCACAGGCAGTAATAGACAGAGACATGCACACACAGGCAGTAATAGACAGAGACTATCAGGCCCATTTATCAAGCTCCGTACGGAGCTTGAAGGGCCGTGTTTCTGGCGAGTCTTCAGACTCGCCAGAAACACAAGTTATGAAGCAGCGGTCTAAAGACCGCTGCTCCATAACCCTGTCCGCCTGCTCTGAACAGGCGGACAGGAATCGCCGGACATCAACCCGATCGAATACGATCGGGTTGATTGACAGCTCCCTGCTGGTGGCCGATTGGCCGCGAGTCAGCAGGGGGCGGCGTTGCACCAGCAGCTCTTGTGAGCTGCTGGTGCAATGTTAAATGCGGAGAGCGTATTGCTCTCCGCATTTAGCGAGGTCTTGCGGACCTGATCCGCAGTGTCGGATCAGGTCCGCAAGCCCTTTGATAAATGGGCCTGATGCACTCACAGGCAGTAACAGACAGAGACATGCACTCACAGGCAGTAATAGTCTCTACATTCACACACAGACAGTAATAGAAAGAGTTCTATACAAAGTACAGCACAAGTTGAAACCCCTTAATAGATATCAGGTGAGATGTACGGCATAAGCTCAGCGTTACTGTTGCAATGTCACAATATCATGATGCTCAGTAAACAGTGATATTTAAAGAATACACTCACTTGTCTTCTCTTTTCAGCAAGCTGCTCACTCCTTATGGCGGTCAGTACGAAAACCTAACAAGGATAACACTCCTGTGATTTACTTCTCTCGCTGCCCCAATCCTGGATATAACTTGACAGGCTGTGAGTCCGCCACTCTCTGGCGTGCTTGCGTGTAAGAACGCTGGATACCGGATCCTGTCCCTGCTGGATGTATACTAGCCCAATAGCTGTCCACAATGAGCTTTCCACAAAGAAGAGAAAAAGCTAGAGCGGCTAAGTCATAAAAACATAGGCAGTAATAGACAGAGACATGCACACACAGGCAGGGATAGATAGGCATACACACACAGGCAGGGATAGATAGATAGATAGATAGATAGATAGATAGATAGATAGATAGATAGATAGGCATACACACACTCAGGCAGTAATAGGCAGATACACACACAGGCCGGGATTGATAGGCATACACACACTCAGGCAGTAATAGCAGACACACACACAGGCAGGGATAGATAGGCACACACACACTCAGGCAGTAATAGCAGACACAAGCACTCACATGTGAGTTTGTGAAAGCACTGCCACTTTAACACAATAAAAAAAAAGAAGTTTTTTTTAAAGTGCTCCCCACTGCTCCTTAATGCACCTGGGCCACTGCCCGGTCTGCCTGCCCCTAGAAACAGTCCTGCTCAATATCAAAGCATCACTACAATACCCTGAAAGTGTCTTGAATTGATTACCATCACTTCCAGAGCTTGAAACCCCAGAGGATGTGTCAGGCACGTCCTTGGTCCTTAATTGTATTTTTTTGTATGACGTGCCTTACACGTCCTTGGTCATTAAGGGGTTAATGTATATGAGAAGCTGCATATGATAGTTGTGTTAACTCATCTATTTGTTTGACTAAACTGTAGTGATATTCTAAAATACTTGTGTCATCTCTTGTATTGGTTTTATACATAGAATAGAAATTTCCATTAATTATGTGGAAACTTTGTTGCTCTGTTATACTCACAGTGTTATATAAATAGATTAATGTATATTTTATAGAATGAACATCTAAGATAAATAGTTAGTTTAGATAGCATTAATTACGCTTTGTATGTAGTTTTATCTTATTTTGAACAAGTCCTTTTTGATAGGTTCCGACTTCCGGATCAGCATAGTTCTTGTTGTTTGGTTGCGGTTCCTTTAAAAAGGACGTAGGTGAATACCTGAGATATCCTATGATTAAGTGCAGAGCAGCACAAAATGCATAAGGATTTTTTCTCTGTCCTCCTACATGGATGTGACTTTTTATCTGATGGAATAAAGGCTTTGATTTTATATTTTTGGAAACCCCTAGAGTGCTTTATTTTTTGTAATTGACTATCTTCTGCCCAAGAAATAATTTGATATACTATCTGCATAACTAGCGGACACTACTCTCTCTCACACACACTCCTCTCTCTCACACACATATTCCTTTCACACACACATACTCCTCCCTCTCTCTCACGCACACACACACTCCTCTAGAACACACACACACATACACTTATCTTACAAACACACACACACTCCTCTCTCTCACACACATATTCCTTTCACACACACACACACATACTCATCCCTCTCTCTCATGCACACACACACTCCTCTAGAACACACACACACATACACTTATCTTACAAACACACACACACACTCCTCTCTCTCTCACACACACACTTTTTAAAGGGACACTAAAGCCAAATTTTTTCTTTCATGATTCAGAGAGAGCATGCAATTTTAAGCAACTTTCTAATTTATTCCTATTATCAATTTTTCTGCGTTCTCTTGCTATCTTTATTTAAAAAGCAGGAATGTGATGCATAGGAGCCGGCCCATTTTTGGTTGAGAACCTGGGTTATGCTTGCTTATTGGTGGGTAAATGTAGTCACCAATAAGCAAGCACTATCCATGGTGCTGCACCTAAAATGTGCTGGCTGCTAAGATTTACATTAATTCTTAAAATAAAGATAGCAAGAGAACGAAGAAAAAGTGATAATAGGAGTAAATTAGAAAGTTGCTTAAAATGTCATGCTCTATCTGAATCATGAAAGAAAAAAAAAATGGGTTCAGTGTCTCTTTAACTATGCACTTGCATAAGTTTGGTAACAAATTAATAATATTTTTTTTCATAAGGTGGTGAGAGTCCTTGAGTCATTACACCTGGGACTAAAAACTGGCCACTAGGAGGAGATTCCCAAAACTTCAAGAGTACTTCATCCCTTCCAATTCTCTAGTATGCCAGTTTAATATTTGCCTCTACAGAAGTAGGTGAAGAATTGAGGTGATCCAGATTCTTTGTTGAAATGGGTCGGATGTGAAGCTTATTTTCACCTGAGATTGCTGATACTGAAATACAGATGTGAGATTGGAGTATTGGGCAATGGAGTATTGGGCAATGAGAAATGGAGTTAATGGAGTTAGTTACAAGCCTGCCACAGGTGTCACAGGGAATGGTCCCCTAGCCTCTTCGGTGACGTACAAAGCACTGGGTGGGATCTCTTCTGGAAGCAGTAATTTCTGCAGCTGTGAGTAAGCTCAGTAGAGTGGGTTCAGTTCAGGTAAGTTCATTTAAACAATTTTTGCACTCATATAGCCCACAGGCTATAAGTAGGTCCAGTTTGTCAGTAAATCATAGCCATGGGACACAAACAAATACAGGCATTACCATTTTACACTCAAGACTTAATTGGTCATAAAGTGGCTCCTGTAAGCGGTGCAAAGCTTAGCTGGAGGGAGCTTTGACCGCGGAGCACAATGTAGGCTGAGGTTGAGAGGAAGTGGGGGAGGAGCTGCAAGGTGATAAAGCCTTGCGGTTGAGCGGGAAAGCCAGCAGTTGTTGTTAGTAAAAGTTGGTGAAGCATCTGCAGCTGTTGGCTTTCTCGCTCAGCCTGCGTTATGGCTGATATGGAAGACTTGTTCCGGCAGCTGAAGGAGGCTGCAGAGTCAAAGGGACCTACCTGGCTATCTGAGCAGGTCCAAGCATTGCTGGGGGCTCCGGTAGAGGCTGTGGCGGTGCAGGAGCGGTCGGTTCCCAGGAAGAGGTCCACCAGGCAATCCAGGCCTCCATCGCGTCTCAGCCCTGAGGTCAGCAGGAGGGCGTCGTCGACAAGGAGATCCGGTCCGGTTCCGGTTAGGAGGAGTGCGGAGGCAGCGGTATTGGCGGGTCCGGCGGGTGTGGGTCCAGTGCCGATGACGTCATCACCCGGTGTGAGCGGCAGTGATCCGGAGCGGAGGTCCGTTGCTGGCCTGGCCACTAAATCTGGAGGTAGGGGTAAGGTGGCTCACGGCCTGGCAGGGCCTGATCTGGGGGGAGAGGGGCCTTCTGGGAGGTGCTGTGACGGACAGGGTGGCTCCCTGGTTCCTGGTAGTGGGGTAGCAGTGAGCAGTGGTAGTGAGGGAGAGGAGGGACAGGCCACGACAGCATTGGTGGTTGGTGGTCCCAAGGTCAGGCAGAGTGAGTTAGGCCTGGGTTCTCTCCAGCTTAGTCCTAGGGGTCCTAGCCAGTTTAGTGGGGGTGATGTGAGTTGGGCAGTGAGGCCACAAGGGGGGGGGGCTTGTTGATCTGGAGTATGGGTCTGGGGAGGAATGTGAGGAGTTAGAGCTGGGCCCTGGGGAGATGGACTTATTTTTAAACTCCTCTGATGAGGAGTGTGTTCCTCCCTCCCCTGGGTCCTCCAGTAGGAATGTTAGCCGTTTTGGGGGGTCAGCTGAGAGGGTTTCTGTGGGTCCTAGGCCTGTGTCTGTTCACCATGCTGTGGGGGGAGGGGGTACGGCCAGGTTCAGGGAGGAGGTTGGGGTGTGTGGCTCACATGTTAGCTTTTCTCTTCCAGAGCATAGCCCATCTGAATGACGGCCAGGGCCTCAACCTGGCCCATCTTTGAGGGAGGATGTCTTCGACGGCCTTGAGGAGGATTTCTCTGGCTTGCACGGCTCCTGGACGGATTCTATTCGTTTGGAGCCTGATGACGGTCCACAGCAGGATGTGCGGCCTGTTGGGCATAAGGAGGTGAGGTGTGGTGTCTCGGGCGGGGTTTCAGAGCTGGCAAGGGAACAGAGTGGGGCCCGGGTGTATACGGCGGCCACTCAAGGGGGTATAGGTGCCAGGGGTCGGCCACATAGGCCAGGAGGACGGGGAGTTGTACATAGGGAGGGGTCAAGAAGACGGCCTGTGGTGGACGTTGATTGGCCTGGTGGTGAGGGTGGGGGAGCTCCCAAGAGGGGTAGGGGAGTTGGTACGGCTCGGAGTAACAGCCGGCAAAGAGGGGGAAGGGGTAGCAGACCTTTTCCTCCCCTGGATATGTATTCACATTCTACTGTTTTTCAGGATCAACCACGGCAGTTGGCACAACAGGGACGGCCAGCTGTCACTTCTACTGGAGGTGGTCGAGAGATTACGGGGCAACGCAGCAGCGGGCTCCAGGCAACTTTCAGCGGTCCTTCAAGCATCAGGACTACGGAGAGCACTTCAGCAGGTGAGAAAGGGTTGTTGAATGTGGGGGGGAGTGATGTTACATTGTGTGGTGTTAGGAGTGTGGATTGTGACTCAGTGACAGGGAGTGTAGTGGAGGGATTGAAAGTGTTGTTAGCTAAATTGGAAGGAGTTGGCCCTGCGCAAAGGGTTGGAGTAGAGAGGGCGTGGGTCCCTGTTGACAGGTCGGCGGGTGTATCAGTTGTGGAGAGGGTGGAGGACTGCAGTGTGGCGGTCCCTGGTGTCTCAGGGGGTGGTGTCGCGGTGGTGGCGCAGACTTCCGGGCCTATAGTGGGGTCTTCCGGGCTGGTCTCGAGGCAGGGTGAGGGAGCTGAGTTGAGGGTGGCTGATACAGCAATGTCTCGGTCGTGTCTCTGCTCAATCGGGCCGTTGGGGATGCACTTGACCTCTGAGGTGAAGGAAAAGATATATAAGAGGGAATTTATTGAATTTTTCTCTCTTCTCCCGCTTGAGCAGTCTTTCGAGATCCCGGAGGACTCTAAGAAAGACGTGGCCAAGAAAGAGGAGGAGGAGAGGAAAAAGAGATATCGGAAGTTGCCGAAAACATTTTCTAACTGGTCTCAGGCATTTTTGATATATGCTAATGTGTTTGCGAGTAAATTTCCTGACCAGGGTGCAGCGCTTTTTTGTTATCTTGATGAGGTGTCTTCTGCTCAGCGGACGTATGGGGGTATGGCTTGGTGGTCATACGACGAGCAGTTCAGGCAGCGCTTGTCAGTTAAGCCGGAAATGCGGTGGGACGACCGTGACATGGGGTTGTGGCTAAAAATCATGACGCCTCTAAGATCTTCCCAGTCCTTTCAATCAGGAGCCGGTGGCGCCTCCATCGGGGGATCCCCTCCCACGGTCAGAAAAGGTTGTTGCTTTGCCTATAATGAAAAGTTTTGCAAGTGGGGAGCTGCGTGCAAGTTTAAACACGAGTGTTCAGGGTGTGGGGGTGCACATTCCTATGCGAAGTGTTTCCGTAAGGGTAAACCAAGCGGGGTTGGGGACGCGTCTGACAAAGGGGGCGACCCCGGTGAGACTCGCCGCGATGGAGCCTTGGCTCGCCCTGTACGCTAGGCGGAAGGGTTGTTTTGATAAGGCGGCGTTGCTTTTTCACGGTTTTCAATTTGGCTTTGTGATTCCATCACAAGGGGGTTGTGGGGTTTTTAGGGGTAACTTAAAGTCGGCTCGTTTGTGGCATGGGGTAGTCGTTGAAAAACTAATGAAGGAGGTTGAGTTAGGTAGAATGGCGGGCCCGTTTGATCGCCCTCCTTTGGTTGATTTGCGGATATCACCTCTTGGGGTGGTTCCTAAGAAGGAGCCTGGTAAATTCAGGCTCATTCATCATTTATCATTTCCAAAAGGGGGATCTGTTAATGATGGCATTCCTCAGGAGTTGTCGTCTGTTAAGTACGCGTCGTTTGATCAAGCGGTTAACCTAGTCAGGGAAGCTGGTGCCGCTGCTTTACTGGCTAAAGTAGACATTGAGGCAGCTTTCAGACTGCTACCTGTGCACCCGACTTCGCAGCATCTGTTGGGTTGTTGCGTGGATGGTGCCTACTATGTGGATTTGTGTTTGCCCATGGGGTGTTCCATATCCTGCTCGCTGTTTGAGCAGTTTAGCACTTTTCTGGAGTGGGTTGTTTCTGAACGGGCGGGCCTTTCGTCATTGGTGCATTATCTTGACGATTTTTTGTTTGTGGGTCCGGCGGGTTCAGAGGATTGTATACTCTTACGGGATGTCTGTTATCAGGTTGCGGCCGATTTCGGTGTGCCCATTGCGTTTGAAAAGTCTGAGGGGCCGGTGACATCCCTTGAGTTTTTGGGCATTACCATTGACTCTGTGGCCAAGGAATGTAGATTGCCTAGGGATAAGGTTTCTGATTTGGTGGAGGTCATTGACCGTTCGTTGTTATTGAAGAAGGTTACGCTTCGAGAGGTGCAATCCCTGGTGGGAAAGCTGAATTTCGCGTGTCGAATTATTCCTATGGGGAGGGTTTTCTGTAGGAGATTATCTTTAGCTACGGCTGGTGTGAATAAGCCGCATCATTTTGTTCGGCTTTCCAGGGAGCTTAAGGATGATTTGAGGGTTTGGAGACAATTTCTGTTAGGTTTTAATGGCTCAGCGTTAATTCAGGCAGTGAGGGTCTCTAATGAGGAGCTGGGTTTGGTGACAGATTCGGCCGGTGGTTGTGGTTTCGGTGCTTATTTCCTGGGCAGATGGTGTGCAGCTCGGTGGCCCGAGGAATGGTTTTCCTTGGGTCTGGTGAAGAATTTGGTGTTTCTGGAGTTGTTCCCTATTGTGGTTGCCCTGTTTGTCTGGGAGGGAGAGTTGAGGAATCGGGCCGTTGTTTTTTCTTCAGACAATATGGGAGTTGTGTATGCATTGAATACACTGACGGCTACGTCTCTGCCTGTGTTGAGATTGTTGCGTTTGCTTGTCCTGAAATGTTTGCGAATCAATGTTTGCCTGAAGGCCAAACATATTCCTGGTGTCTGTAATTCAATAGCAGACTCCCTCTCTCGGTTTCAGTGGCAGCGTTTCCGGGAATTGGTACCACATGCAGACGAGGAGGGATGCCTGTGTCCGAGTTTCTTGTGGCGACTTGGGGTGGAGGACTGGCTGGACTGGTGAAGAACTCATTGGCACCAGGTACTTGGGCAGCTTATTCAAGAGTGTGGTTGGAGTGGGAGAATAGGTTGTTGTCCCAGGGTTTACGTGAAGGGGAGGTTGATGGTACTGGTGCATTGCTTGACTGGATGTGGGAATGGGGTGTTTCTCAGTTGTCACATTCCGCTATGGACAGGCGTTTGGCGGCATTGGCTTTCCGCTTCAAACTCTTGGGTCTGGGAGATATTACCAAAGGTTTTTGTGTTCATCAGGTGCTGAAGGGCTTGAAGAAAGGGTTGGGTGGTCCCTTCCCTGACCATAGGCGACCTATTACTTTTTCGCTGTTGCAGCAGGTGTATATGGTGTTACCTTTGGTGTGTTTGTCTGATTTTGAGGTGTGTTTGTTTAGGGTGGCGTTTGTTCTGGCTTTCTTTGGAGCCTTTCGTATTTCGGAGTTGGTTAGTAAGAATTTGGTTTCTATGGGGGGTTTGGCTTTTTCGGATGTGGCGTTGTTTGATTACAAGGTGGAGATATTTTTGAGGAGGAGTAAGACTGACCAGCTGGGTAAGGGCAGAACGGTGGTCCTTTTTCCGAGTGGTCTGGAAGTGTGTCCTTGGCGATGTTTGTTTGAGTATTTTCAGGTACGTCCGGTTATGGGGGGTTCGTTGTTGGTTCATGTTGATGGTAGGCCGTTGTCGCAATTCCAATTTCGGGCGGTTCTTAACAAATCATTGTGCAGGTTGGGTTTTAATAGCAGGGATTTTGGGTCACATTCCTTCCGCATAGGGGCGGCAACTGAGGCTTCGGTGAGGGGTTTATCTGATTCAGTGGTTAAAGGCATTGGCCGGTGGTGTTCCGCCCGCTATCGCCGGTATGTTCGCCCTGATTTAGGAGTTTAGGCTGGTGGTGTTGTTATTCTCTTCTTTGTGTTTTAGGTGTCGATCGTTTGTGGCTTGTTGGCCATTCTTTCATTTATTGGGCTCGAAGAGCGGCTGCAGCCAAAGTGGATGGATTGCAGTTGGGTATCCCTAAGTCGAGATGTGAGGTCAAATGGTTTGGTGTCAGGGGGCTACGTTGGGACAGGTTGTTGCCGCTAGTGGTGGATTATTGCAGACGCTACCAGCATCCAACGGTGTTGTTGATCCACGCGGGGGGCAATGATCTTGGTTTTCTGCCTCAGAGGGAATTGGTGAGAAGCATGAAGAGGGACATTGGAAGGCTTGTGGAGTTATTCCCTAAGATGAGAATTGTATGGTCGGACATTTTACCTAGGATGGTTTGGAGGGCGGCTTGGGACCCAGTGCGCCTTGATAAAAGCAGGCGCAAAGTTAATAAGTTGATGGGGTCATTTGTCAGGAGACTTGGGGGCTCGGTGGTTCATCATCCAGACTTAGCTGAGGTTGGTCAGGGCGAATTTTATTTACCTGATGGAGTGCATCTTAATGATTTTGGGCTGCAGTTGTTCTTGCTCGATTTTAAAGAGGCGGTTGGTTCTTTGGTGGGGTTGGCGGGACTGGACTGAAGGTGTCAGGCCAGTCGGTGGCGGGGGTGCTAGCCCTTACATTTACAGTAATTTATGGCCAAATTGTTCATGTGGTATTTGCATCCCTTTGGGGGTTATTCAAGATGGGGTCTCTAAGGGCAAGGGGTTCTTTAGAGACTTATGTTGATTATTGATAACGGGCTCAATCAAGTTGCACGGTTGGGTCCAGTGGATGGAGTGACGGCCAGATAAATATATATTTAGGTCTAGCACCGCTGTTATGTGTAATGTGTTTACAATTTATTTGCACTGTTATTTATTGAGTTATTAAAGTTTTATATGGTTATTTATTAATAAAGGAGCTGCGGCCAATTTATACCAATGCTAAGTCTGTGGTCTTATTTATGGGTAATTTTATTTAAGAGTATGTCATTGTAATATTTGTGTTAGGAGCCGTAAATTAGCGACATAAAAGGTAAAGTGGCTCCTGTAAGCGGTGCAAAGCTTAGCTGGAGGGAGCTTTGACCGCGGAGCACAATGTAGGCTGAGGTTGAGAGGAAGTGGGGGAGGAGCTGCAAGGTGATAAAGCCTTGCGGTTGAGCGGGAAAGCCAGCAGTTGTTGTTAGTAAAAGTTGGTGAAGCATCTCCCTCCCGCCCGTCCCTGTTTTTTATGTTTGCTGGGATTGTTTTTTCTTGTGTGATTGTCGCAGTTGGTAGGCGGGGGTGCTAGCCCTTACATTTACAGTAATTTATGGCCAAATTGTTCATGTGGTATTTGCATCCCTTTGGGGGTTATTCAAGATGGGGTCTCTAAGGGCAAGGGGTTCTTTAGAGACTTATGTTGATTATTGATAACGGGCTCAATCAAGTTGCACGGTTGGGTCCAGTGGATGGAGTGACGGCCAGATAAATATATATTTAGGTCTAGCACCGCTGTTATGTGTAATGTGTTTACAATTTATTTGCACTGTTATTTATTGAGTTATTAAAGTTTTATATGGTTATTTATTAATAAAGGAGCTGCGGCCAATTTATACCAATGCTAAGTCTGTGGTCTTATTTATGGGTAATTTTATTTAAGAGTATGTCATTGTAATATTTGTGTTAGGAGCCGTAAATTAGCGACATAAAAGGTCAAGTCTAGCAGTATTTGGGCAACAGTTTATTTTGAGATTTTGATTACTCAGTGAATTCCTTTCATTAAAGATCTAAGTATGCATTAATATTTTCTGCTTAACACTTTTTTACTTTATGAATATCTCAATTAATTTTAATGTGTTTATATATTAGCACCACTGTCATTGTTTAACATTAGAGAGGCAGTTTACTGCGTGTCTCTAATATTTTTCAAAACCAGAATGGATTATTTTTGGGCAGAACGGCAGTTAAAGTTTGGCTGTTGCACTAGCATCTGCCATTAATGTTTTATTTGGCTAATGCCTAAGGTTATGGTGCATGCTCCCATACAATTTCTATCATGCTCTGGGTATTTGGTGCCTTATTTTTTTCTCCTGCAATGCTGGAAGGGCAAGCACAAGGCTCTGTTTAACACTTTAATCTAATACACATTCTATATTGGAGCATGTAGTTTATTGACAGCACGGCAAATGTTAATGTTCCCCATTAGTTTTATAATATCTGCATTTGTTTCATACCACTTAAATTGTTTATGTTTGCGTGCGAGCAATCATGATTTATGCTAGAATGATTACCAACACTTTAGAGCTCTGGTTAACTGTTTCACAAAACAAAACACATCAAAAAACATTACAGAGTACACTTAAACTTCTAACACTATCTAAAAAAATTATTTAAAACAAATATTGCACAAAAAAGGCAGGCAAAGGCCTTTAACATTGAGATCAATACACATACATGACTAAATATGTATGTTTATATATATATATATATATATATATATATATATATATATATATATATATATATATTACAATAATATCAAATAGGAGAAGGCACTCACTGGTCTTTTAAAGTTCTTTATTTCAAAAGCGTGACGCTTCGGGGACACACTCTCTGAGAAAGGGGAGTGTCCCCCCAAAATGTCACGCTTTTGAAATAAAATGCAATTGAAAAGACCAGTGAGTGCCTTCTCACTATATATATATATATATATATATATATATATATGTGTGTGTGTGTGTGTCTATATATGCATACATATGTTTATGTGTATATATGTATTTACAGACATTTATACACATTTAAACACATAAATACATATGTAGACAAAAATACATATATATATACAATACTGTGAAAAAGTTTTAGGCCACCATTAGATTTGTTGTTTTAGCAATGGTATAATGAGCATATATATAATTATTTCTCTGTCTCTTTATTAGAATACAACCAGAAAATATAGGATATTTGTATGCAGTATTAAAAAACAGAAAAAAAATCAGAAAAACAGCTTCATAAGTCTAAAGTGGAAACTATTTAGTGTGACCTCCCCTTACAGTTGAGCAATAGCATGAACCTGGCTCTCGTAAACCTAAATGCAGTGGAACTCTAATTAATGTCATTGCTAACAACTGTATTTGTCCTACTATTTCATGTCAAAATGACTGCTGTGGAAAATATCTATTATACCAGGTATGTGAAAGACATGCTTGAGCATTACATACACACGTGGTATGAGTTTTATTCATTGGAAGCTTACTAATAAGACCAACTTTCACAATCACATTATTCCATTCAACATGCCAAAGATTACAGAATTTGACAGACATAAAATCATACTTTTGCATAAGCAAGGCCACTCTTAGCGGGAAATCAGCAAACAAACTAGATACTCAACATGTGGTATTCAAGAATTTGAAGAATCAGGAGAGGTCAAGGACAAACAAAAGGCCAATGACTGTAAGGCCAAGAAAACTTTAAAAATCTGATGAGATGCCAAGTTGACCCTTCTACAGTCCAAAGAAGTTTGATCAAGAATGATCTTTGTAGAAGGGTAGCAGCCAATAAACCACATTTTCAGAAGGGGAACAGGGTGAAAAGGATATGCTAAAGCTCACAAAGATTGGAATGAAGATCAGTGGAAAAGGGTATTATGGAGTGACTGACAAATCCAAGTTTGACATTTTTGGGTCCAATCATCGACAATATGTGAGAAGAAGAGTTGCAGAGAGATGGAAGAATGAGTGCTTGCAGTCTTCAGTAAAACATGTTGGAGGGTCTGTCCTGGTTTGGGGCTGCATTTCTTCCAGTGGTGTTGTTGATATTCTCCAAATTAATGGGATCATGCATGCTGAAAAGTACAGACTGATTTTAATTCATCATACTATTCCTTCTGGAAAGCCCCTGATTGGAAATGGTTCTATTTTCAGCATGATAATGATCCCAAACACACTGCTAATGCAGTGAAATCATATTTTGAGCGAAAAACAGCTGATAAAACATTAACAGTCATGGACTGGCCTCCACAGACTCCAGACCTGAATATTATAGAGGCAGTATGGGATCGCCTGGAAGAGAAATAAATAAAAGACAAGCTAAATATAAAGAAGAACTCTGTAAAGTGCTGAAAGAAGCCTGGTATAATATACCAGAGGTTTACTTCACACGGTCTCCCCAAAAGAGTTCAAGATGTGCTTAGTGCCAAGGGAGGTCACATTAAATACTGACTTTTGTCTGAAGAATCCATTTTGTTCTGAAAAAAGTTTTTTTTTATATTTTATGTACATATTTCCTGTATTTTCTGCTTAAATCTTAATAAAGAGACCGAAAAATAAATATGGATGGTCATTGAAACTTTGCTAAAACAACAAATCTAATGGTGGCATAAGACTTTTGCACAGTACTGTACATGTCTAAAGAGGTATAAATATGTATATATATATATATATGTATACATATATATAAGTGCATTGCAGCCCAGTTAAGTAAATGAAAACATGAAAAATCATATTTATGCAATGATCATTTTTAATAAAAGCTTTAACTGAATTTACTGTAAACATTTCACATTCCAATGTTCTGCACATAGGGGAATATGCTCAAAGTATTTATAAATAGATATTCCTATATATATCTGTATATAACTATACCTATATATAATCATGTATTTATATAGCTATAAATATATATTGTACCAAAAAAACATCAAATATTTTTATAAATATTTATTTATGAATAAATAGAACATATTCTTCTATGTGAAGAAGATTGGAATTTGAAATATATTTATATTTTCATGTTGGGTTAGCACACATGAGAATATGTGATTGCGTTTGCGCAAGAGTGGTTTTTTTTTCCCCTTTTTTCCATTGACTTCTATGGGGGAAATACATAAAGGCGCACACAATATTATGTTTTTTTTTGTAATTAAATCTTTTATTGAGGTTTTTATATTTTTCATCACAAAATATATATCCATATACATAAGATATAGGGTAACCCTTGCCTGGGTGGTTTAGATGATAGCAATATCCTGCAATTATAAAAAAGTGAGATAAACAACTATACAAACGATAACTGTAAACTATGACCTAGATTTGGAGTTTGGCGGTAGCCGTGAAAACCAGCGTTAGAGGCTCCTAACGCTGGTTTTAAGCTACCGCCGGTATTTAGAGTCACTCAAAATAGGGTCTAACGCTCACTTTTCAGCCTCGACTTTTCCATACCGCAGATCCCCTTACGTCAATTGCATATCCTATCTTTTCAATGGGATCTTCCTAACTCCGGTATTTAGAGTCGTTTCTGAAGTGAGCGTTAGACATCTAACGACAAAACTCCAGCCGCAGGAAAAAAGTCAGTAGTTAAGAGCTTTCTGGGCTAACGCCGGTTCATAAAGCTCTTAACTACTGTACTCTAAAGTACACTAACACCCATAAACTACCTATGTACCCCTAAACCGAGGTCCCCCCACATCGCCGCCACTCGATTAAATTTTTTTAACCCCTAATCTGCCGACCGCCACCTACGTTATCCTTATGTACCCCTAATCTGCTGCTCCTAACACCGCCGACCCCTGTATTATATTTATTAACCCCTAATCTGCCCCCCACAACGTCGCCGCCAGCTACCTACACTTATTAACCCCTAATCTGCCATCCGCACGCCGCCGCCAGCTACATTATCCCTATGTACCCCTAATCTGCTGCCCCTAACACCGCCGACCCCTATATTATATTTATTAACCCCTAATCTGCCCCCCACAACGTCGCCTCCACCTGCCTACACTTATTAACCCCTAATCTGCCGAGCGGACCTGAGCGCTACTATAATAAAGTTATTAACCCCTAATCCGCCTCACTAACCCTATAATAAATAGTATTAACCCCTAATCTGCCCTCCCTAACATCGCCGACACCTAACTTCAATTATTAACCCCTAATCTGCCGACCGGAGCTCACCGCTATTCTAATAAATGTATTAACCCCTAAAGCTAAGTCTAACCCTAACACTAACACCCCCCTAAGTTAAATATAATTTACAGCTAACGAAATTAATTAACTCTTATTAAATAAATTATTCCTATTTAAAGCTAAATACTTACCTGTAAAATAAATCCTAATATAGCTACAATATAAATTATATTTATATTATAGCTATTTTAGGATTTATATTTATTTTACAGGTAACTTTGTATTTATTTTAACCAGGTACAATAGCTATTAAATAGTTAAGAACTATTTAATAGCTAAACTAGTTAAAATAATTACAAATTTACCTGTAAAATAAATCCTAACCTAAGTTACAAATAAACCTAACGCTACACTATCAATAAATTAATTAAATAAAATACCTACAATTACCTACAATTAACCTAACACTACTAATAAATTAATTAAATACAATTGCTACAAATAAATACAATTAAATAAACTAGCTAAAGTACAAAAAATAAAAAAGAACTAAGTTACAAAAAATAAAAAAATATTTACAAACATAATAAAAATATTACAACAATTTTAAACTAATTACACCTACTCTAAGCCCCCTAATAAAATAACAAAGCCCCCCAAAATAAAAAAATGCCCTACCCTATTCTAAATTACTACAGTTCAAAGCTCTTTTACCTTACCAGCCCTGAACAGGGCCCTTTGCGGGGCATGCCCCAAGAAATACAGCTCTTTTGCCTGTAAAAAAAAACATACAATACCCAAGCCCCCCAACATTACAACCCACCACCCACATACCCCTAATCTAACCCAAACCCCCCTTAAATAAACCTAACACTAAGCCCCTGAAGATCATCCTACCTTGTCTTCACCATAGCAGGTTCACCGATCGGTCCAGAAGAGCTCCTCCGATGTCCTGATCCAAGCCCAAGCGGGGGGCTGAAGAGGTCCATGATCCGGCTGAAGTCTTCATCCAAGCGGGGCAGAAGAGTTCTTCCATCCGATTGAAGTCTTCATCCAAGCGGCATCCATCCGGAGCGAAGCGGCAGCATCCTGAAGACCTCCACCGCGGAACATCCATCCTGGCCGACGACTGAACGACGAATGACGGTTCCTTTAAATGACGTCATCCAAGATGGCGTCCCTCGAATTCCGATTGGCTGATAGGATTCTATCAGCCAATCGGAATTAAGGTAGGAATATTCTGATTGGCTGATGGAATCAGCCAATCAGAATCAAGTTCAATCCGATTGGCTGATCCAATCAGCCAATCAGATTGAGCTTGCATTCTATTGGCTGATCGGAACATCCAATAGAATGCGAGCTCAATCTGATTGGTTGATTGGATCAGCCAATCGGATTGAACTTGATTCTGATTGGCTAAAGGCCTACCAGTTGGGCTCTCTACACTCTTGTGCACTTTGGGGACAGTATATAATATGGGGTTCTGGGGTGGTCTTTATACAAGTAATAAGACAATTTAGTATCAATGACTCCATTCTTAACTGCTTTTGACAAAATGTGCTTAATTTATTTTTGGATCTTAAACACACGTTTCCCAGGTAAAGAATTATAAGTACTTTTATTCTGCAATTGGGAATTCAACTAATCAACATAATACTTCTTGTCTAGTAAAATGGTAGCACCCCCCTTGTCAGCAGCCATCACTAAGATATATTTCTCTTTAACCTTAAGGATGCTGTGGATCCTGTGTTTAAGATCCAAAAAGAAATTAAGCACATTTTGTCAAAAGCAGTTAAGAATGGACTCATTGATACTAAATTGTCTATTTATTTGTATAAAGACCACCCCAAAACCCCCATATTCTATACTGCCCCCAAAGTGCACAGGAGTGCAGAGAGCCCACCTGGTAGGTCTTTAGTCTCCAGTGTGGACACTATTTTCACCAACATAGCCATTTTTGTGGATAAAATACTTCAGATAGAGGTGTTAAAAATATCAGCTTATATCAAAGATACTGGGGATTTTTTGAATAAACTCCATGATTTACATTTGCCAAGTTAAAAATATATTCTTTTTATGCTTGATGTTAAGAGTCTTTATACCTGCATCAAGTATGAGACAGGAATAGGTATAATCAATAAGCTATTGACAGGTAGTGGTAAATATACTACACAACAAATATAATTTATTGATGAACTACTGAGTCTCATACTATACTGGAATATTTTTTTCCCATAATTGGTTTGTGCAGATTAAGGGGACTGCCATGGGATCCAATGTGGCCCCATGATACAACAACCTGTTCATGAACAGTTTTGAGGAATACTTTGTATATGCTAGTGAATTGTTTCAATAGTATGGCACTGCATGGTGGCGTTTCATTAATTACGTGTTTGGCATGTGGTGGGGTGACAGTGGATACCTGGAAAAATGTGTAGTGTCCCTCAATGAAGCAGTCTTAGAGGTAGAATTTTCTCTCATGTACAAGAAAATGTCTGTGGATTGCCTAGATACTAGGGTTTACAAAGAGAATTGTACCCTTAAGGTTGACCTGTATAGGAAACCAACAGATAGAAATACAATGTTAGCCTATGCTAGTTTCCACACAATTAAGTTAAAGAATTCCCTCCCCAGGAGTCAGTTGCTGAGGGTGAACAGGATCGTTAATGACAAAAATAAATTTCCCTTAAGATTGAAAGAAATGGGTGAAAGATTCACTCAAAGAGGTTACCCTGAACCACTGATAAAAGAGGAGATCAATAGGTTAATGGATGTGAGCCAAAAAATAATACAACTAAGGCACAAAATGTAAATAGTAGGAGAATGGCAATTACTTCCCAATATAACCTTTATAGTGATGAGGTTATCAAGATAGTTAAAAAACATTGGGATATTGTAAGAAACTGTAACAAGGAAATAGATACATTTCAATAGGTGCCTACAATGGCATTCAGGAGGGTTAAGCACCTTAGGGACTGTCTGGTTAGGAGTGATTTAGGTCCAGCTAAAACTATGAATCAAAGATATTGTCAGGGTTCCAGGAATCAGACTGAGACGAGAAGTGCAAAAATAATCACACCTTTATTAATAGCAAAATATAATAAAAAGTCCACAAGTCAAATAACAAGCCAGGAGTCAAAATCAGAGCTGGTAGTCAGATAAGCCGAGTCAGCAGCCAAAGCAAATAGTCAGACGAGCCGGAATCAGGAACAAGGAAAACAGCAGAGTCAGGAACAAGCCAGGGATCAGGAACCAGGAAGGACGTCAGGCAGCCAGGTAATACACAGGAACTCTCACAAACAGGTCTGAGACAACACAAAGGCAAAGCATACTGAACAGAGGCCCTTTAAATAATAAGTGATGACATCACAATTCTGAGACTGCATCCTGTCTCACATGGATGATGCACACCAGTCTGGCCATAAAAGGAAGTGCAGGAAATTAGCAGCATCCCCCACAATGCACCATAGTCAGGAAGAGAGGTTAGTAAAATGGCTGCCAGCAGAACATGGCAAACACAACAGGGAGAAAACCCTGACAGTACCCTCCCTTCAATGACCCCTCTCCCGTGGGAGGACAAAAGGCTTATTGGGGAAACAGGCATGGAAGGCACGGAGGAGGGCGGGAGCATGAACATCAGAGGAGGGAACCCAAGAACGCTCCACCGGACCGTAGCCCCTCCAGTGAACCAAATACTGTACATGGCCCCTGGACATACGAGAGTCAATAATGCTGCTGACCTCATACTCCTCATGGTTATCAACAAAGATAGGACGGGGATGAGGCAACACAGTGGTAAACCAATTACAAACCAATGGTTTAAAAAAAAACATTGGAGATGCGCATAGCAGGAGGAAGGTCAAGAGCGTATTCCACAGGATTAACCCGTCGGAGTATTCGAAAAGGACCAACATAATGGGGAGCCAATTTATTGGAAGGCACACGAAGGTTCAAGTTGTGGGAAGAAAGCCAAACTCTCTCACCAACCTGGTAGGAAGGTGCAGGCAGATGCCTACGATCAGCCTGGAAATTTTGGCGCTGCATAGAACGATTAAGGCAATCCTGAATCTGCACCCACGTGGAACGGAGTTGCCAGAAATGCTCCTCTAAAGCCGGAATACCCTGAGACATGAATGAATCAGGCAACAAGGATGGTTGAAACCCATAATTCGCCATGAATGGGGATAACTTGGAGGAAGCATTAATAGCACTATTACGAGCAAACTCTGCCCAAGGTAACAGTTCAGACCAATTATTGTGGTGATCTGAGACATAGCAGCGGAGGAACTGTTCCAGAGCTTAATTAGACCGTTCCGCAGCCCCATTGGATTGAGGGTGATATGCCGAGGAGAAGGAAATCTGGATCCCCATTTGAGCACAAAAGGAACGCCAAAATCTGGAGACAAACTGGCTACCCCAGTCCGACACTATCTCCTTGGGTAACCCATGTAAATGGAAGACCTCCCAGGCAAAAATTAAAGCAAGCTCCTGAGCGGTAGGCAGCTTCATCAAGGGAATGCAATGTGACATTTTAGAAAAATAGTCAACCACCATAAGGATAACAGTATTGCCATTGGAAACAGGGAGCTCGACAATGAAGTCCATGGAAAGATGTGTCCAAGGACGCTCACCATTAGCAATAGGTTGAAGAAGACCCACAGGAAGACGTCAAGGATTCTTATTCTGTGCACAAACTGAGCAGGAGGCAACATATGCAGCAACATCAGAACGAAGACCTGGGCATCAGAATTGTCGAGTGACAGACCAAATCATTTGGTTCTTGCCTGGGTGACCTGCGGCTTTAGGATAGTGGTAAGTGTGCAAAAGTTTAGTTCGAAGATTCTCAGGAACAAAACACTTACCACTAGGTTTCTGAGGAGGGGCATTGGTTTGTGCATCCAGGATCTCCTCACCCAAGGGAGAAGTCAAATTAGTATGTATGGTAGCAAAAATATGGTCAGGAGGTATAACAGGAGAAGGTACAGACTCTTCCTTGGACAGAGGCGAAAATTGTCGAGAGAGGGCATCAGCCCTAACATTCTTACTACCAGGCAGGTAGGAGACCACATAATTAAACCGAGACAAAAATAGCACCCATCTGGCCTGTCGAGTGACAAACGTTTTGCTTCAGATAGATAAGTTAAATTCTTGTGGTCAGTAAGAATGAGCACTGGCACGCTAGTACACTCGAGAAGATGCCTCCATTCCTTAAGTGCCAAAATTATGGCCATTAATTCCCTGTCACCAATTTCATAATTGCACTCCGCTGGAGACAATTTCTTAGAGAAGAAACCACACGGATGCAAGGAACCATCAGGCGTAGGTAATTGAGACAAGAGGGCATCTACTCCAGTCTCAGACGCATCGACCTCAAGAATGAAAGGCAGGACAGGCTTAGGATGAGCCAGAACTGGAGCGGCAGCAAAGGCATTCTTAAGACTATCAAAGGCCTTAATGGCAGTAGGTGACCAACGGAGTGGATCATTCTCTTTACGGGTCATGTCTGTGATAGGTTTGGCCAAGGAAGAAATGTTTTCTGGGTTTTTTTTAATAAATTTTTTATTGAAGTTTCACAAAGCAAAAAGAATACATAATACAACATTTGCCCATTCATAAGAATAACAGAGTACAACACCTAACATTGTGACATACATTTTATCTATGCGGCTAGTCAAGAAGTTACTGTTCTAGGGAACAAGTTGAGTCATAAATTTGAGGGCTCTCAGAGATAAGCATGACCATAACAATACGAAAAGGTCAGCCTTTACAAGTAGTTACCTATGTTGTATCTAAAGAGGTGTCAGGTATAAGCTTGGGCGGACTGAGATGAAACTTAATTTTATATTTTGGTAGTTGAGATCTGATCTCCACACCACTAACATGGATAAAGTAGGAATTTCTGCGGTGATGTGGGGAGTTAGCATTTAGGATGACCTCGAGTAGGCCGTAGAGAACCGGAAAGAAGAGGGATTACAGTGGGGAAGAGCCACTCAAGTTGTGGAGGAGGAGGGGAGGGGGAGGGAAAATCGAGGGGGGAACGGAGCCAACCTTAATAGGGCTGTAGTGTGGGCTCATTTATAGGGCTATGTAGGCCATAGATGTACAGAGCCATAACTAAAATAGGGAACTATGTGAGAAATCGTATGCGCTATGTGTATCTATGGAGCAAGGCTATGTATATCAGTGGGGGCTGGGGTGGAGGGAGGTCAGAACATTCTAATTTCAGGCCGCTTCGGGAACTTGAAGGGGGAGGATACTTAAATTATAATTGTGAATATTTCTGGAGGAGGGGATAGTGGTTAAGTAAAAAGAGTGCGTGGTTAATATTGGGCTAAGAGTATATGCATGTAGGGATTGCTTATAGAAAAACAGGAGACGGCTAAGAACAATAATACAGTAAAAACAAGGAATAAAAAGAGAAGCCACTTGTGGCATAAATGCAGACAACCATGATAATGTGACCCCCTTTGAGCAGTGTATAAATAAGAGCAGCTGAAATATTGAACAGAGCTTGATATGTGGCTGCGTAGGATATGGAGGATGAAGAAAGTGCCAGCTGCATTTAATATAGCTAAGAAATCAATGTTGTGGGTGTAAAGAGGGAGGGGAATTTGAACTAGGAGGACAACATTAGTTTTAGTTATCTGATTGATGTCAGTCCTCTTACTAAGGGTAATTTGTGCTGTACAGAATTCCCCTAAGCAAAATCCCTAATGAGCCAATATCTTTTACCATAAAAAGTTTGCAAAATAAGTCTAAAGGTCAACCTGCTATTCTTCTTACCCCGCTCTAATAAACAAATGTGCATTCATAGCATATACTTGAGACCTTTTGGTAAATCACACTGTTTTGACTGAATATACAATGTTAAGGAAAACTGTGTGAGGCAAGGGGGGGGGGAGGAATCAACTTATCAACCATTATCACATAGAGTGTCATTAACTTGTGCTCCCTGTTAGATAACATATACCTGGGAAGAACACATTTAAAGATATCTATAGCACCTCCTAATTAGGCAGTATATCAAACTAACGCATAGGCAATTATAAAAATATGAGAAACAAGTCACACAAACATGCCTTATACCTTTTGGACCGTATTAGGGGTGGCAAGAGAGATAGTGTCCGAGCTTTCTAGCCCACTACCATGACCGGTAGTTTAGCAATCACTGCAATTAAACAACCGATACCATTTCTGGTCACCTGCGGTACCTTGTATGCTTAAACCCAGAAAGTATTGTTTGTAGACCTGGCCTTGTGAGCTGAGGGGGTGGGTACGCTTTTTGTGAATGAACATAGAAAAGTCACCAAATCTTTGCCTCCAATGACTGACACCACCAAAGCCGTACAAGGAGGAATATGCAAGGGCTCCGGAGTTCCAGCAAAATGACCTGCTGCTATCCTCTGATGTGAGACTGGGGTCTGTCTTGGAATCTTCGCCTCTCTATGATCCGAAGTTCCCTGCAGCGGCTGGAGAGAGGTGTGATTGCCTGCAAAGTCAGGTAAGATGTCAGCTAGGGCTGTAGTCCTGAGCAGCTCCTGTAGATCCTTAGGAAGTATGGTCTCTTTGATAAGGGATCGCTTCGGCTCAAATGTGGCACTCTGCGTAAAAGATGTATACTCAGCCAAGCCTGACGTTACAAACTGCTGTAGGGAGGAAATCTTATGTTCCGGCATAAGCGGTAGAGGCAGAGTTGGGAGATCTTGATGAGAAGGTGAGGCCTTCATAATCGTGTTACTGGATATGAGCATAGTATTACGTTGCGGTGATACTTCGGCTTCTATCTCAGTGGGCAGGAATATCGAGTGACGATGAACTGAAGTTTGCCCCAGCTTGTTGCCCACTTGTCTCGGCATAGATCTATGAGAGGGAATCCCTAGGGTTTCCTGAGTCCCAAGCGTAGAGGTAGGATAGTTCTCGTCACTCTGAACTAGGCCAGATCTCTTAGCTGCGTGATTTAGTGGCGATGTAAAAGCAGAGAGTAGTAGTTTTATATCCTCCTTCATACCCCGGTAATGCCTCTCCAGTAGTTGTTGGGTACGTTGTTCCCAGGCTTCCAGAATTTCCATGTCGGCTAAGCTTTTGGGTATAAGTGTTATAGCTGCACGTGGCAAGGCTTAGAAGGGGGTATCAATGTTATAGTCCAAAAATAAAGTATCTTTGGTTTCTCTATGTTTAGGACTATTAATACTTGTTTTCCCTTGAATCCTGGCATAAATTTGAGCTCTCTTTGTGTGAGTTAATCTATAAAATTATATCTGAGAGCTCAGAGCTTCAGAAAAGACGTCTAGCTGCCTTGGTAGTTGGCTCCGCCCCCCCGGAAGAAATGTTTTTAATAAACTTTCTATAGTAATTGGCGAACCCCAAAAATTGTTGAATAGACCGAAGACCGACTGGGCGAGACCACTGCAGAACTGCAGATAACTTGTCAGGATCCATGGAGAACCCTGCAACGGAGATAACATAACCTAGGAAGGTTACTTGAGTCTGATGGAACTCACATTTCTCGAATTTACAAAACAGGCCATTCTCACGTAGTCTCTGAAGAACCCGTGTAACATCAGAACGATGAGCCTCAAGTGTGGGTGAGTGTATGAGGATGTCGTCTAAGTACACCAAAACACACTGTTGCAACATATCTCGTAGGACATCATTAATAAATTCCTGAAAAACAGCAGGAGCATTACATAGGCCAAAGGGCATTACAAGATACTCATAATGCCCGCTCCTGGTGTTAAATGCTGTTTTACATTTGTGGCCCTCCTTAATCCTAACAAGATTGTACGCTCCTCCAAATCAAGTTTAGTAAAGACCGTAGCTCCCTTGAGGCGGTCAAAGAGTTCCGTAATAAGAGGAATAGGGTTAGCATTCTTAATGGTAAGACGATTAAGATCCCTATAATCGATACATGGTCTTAACTCGGAACCCTTTTTCTTCACAAAGAAGAAGCCAGCCCCTGCAGGAGAGCAGGATTTGTGGATGATTCCCCGCGACAGAGCATCTGCAACATACTCCTCCATAGCACAATTCTCTGCAACAGACAGAGGGTACACCCGGCCATGAGGAGGAATGCAGGTCTATGGCACAATCATAAGACTGGTGAGGAGGCAACGTACCGGCACGCACCTTGTCAAACACGTCTATGAACTCTTGGTACTCCTCTGGCAATTGAGATACCGAAGAAGTGCACAAGACTTTATCTGGTTTCCGAAGACAAGTGGAAATACATTGCGTGGACCACGACAAAATTTCGGACCTGCGCCAGTCAAGACTGGGATTGTGCTTTTGGAGCCAGGGATAACCCAGAACAACTGGAAAATGCTGAAAGTTTATCACCTGGAACTGGAGGGTTTCAAAATGGAGAGCCCCAACAGCCATGGACAACGGAGCAGTTTCGTGAGTAACGAGTGCGGGCTGAAGGGGCCTGCCATCAATGGCCTCAATAGCAAGCGGAACGGACCAAGGCAAAACAGGAATGGAGTGCTTTGATACAAAAGCACTGTCAATGAAATAGCCCACAGCACCGGAGTCAACAAGAGCCTGAGTGACTATGGAGGAGTCCACCCAGGAAAGGACAACCATGACCAAAGGTTTCTCCTTAAGCGGTTCCGGGGATGAGGATAAACCACCCAAGGTCTGCCCCCAACAGGACCTTAGGTGTCAGCGTTTCCCGGCCGTGTAGGACAAGACTTCAAAAGGTGGCCCTGTAACCCACAATAGAGGCAGAGCCCTTCCCTCCTCCTAAAGCCCTCTCCACCGCGGAGAGATGCGTGAATCCCAGCTGCATCGGCTCAGCAGTACCTGGTGACTCGGGATCAGGAGGCATCGGAGAAGAGGGAGGCATGGGTGGGAACGAACACGTAGGAGACAATGGAACAGGAGGCTTCCGCAAGTGCTCCTTGAAAGAGGGCCTCTCTGAGTCTGATGGCAATTAGGATAAAAAAAGACACCCTCTGGTAAATCTCTGGCAGCAACTTCGTCTTTAATTGCATCAGAGAGCCCATGAAAGAAGGTGGCAACAAGGGCTTCATTGTTCCAACCTACCTCTGCGGCAAGCGTACAGAACTCAATAGCATACTGAGCAACAGATCTTGTACCTTGCTGAATGGACATGAGTCGTTTAGCAGCAGAGGAGGAGCGAGCCAGAACATCAAATACCCTTTGAAAGGAGGCCACAAATTCAGGGTAATTTGAAATCACAGGTTTATTAGTCTCCCACAAGGGATTAGCCCATGCAAGAGCTGTGTCAGAGAGTAACGAGTTGAGAAATCCCACCTTAGCTCTCTCAGAGGGAAACGCCTGAGGTAACATCTCAAAGTAAATGCCCACCTGGTTCAAAAACCCTCTGCACTGAATAGGATCACCTCCATGTTGCTGAGGTAGAGGTGCAGAATCAGACATTCTCCTGGTAGGACTAGGTGCAGCAGCAGAAACAGGAGCAGCCATAACTTGCGGGACACTTTGGTCCAAATGTGCAGTGCGAGTCAACAGGGTTTGCAGGGCTAGTGCAAATTGATCCAAGCGGTGATCCTGTTTATCCATCCTGGAAATGATGGCAGGCAAATTTGGATTATTAGCACCATCAGGATTCATGGCCTCTGCATAATGTCAGGGTGCCAGGAATCAGACTGAGACGAGAAGTGCAAAAATAATCACTTCTTCATTAATAGCAAAAAATAATAAAAAGTCCACAAGTCAAATAACAAGCCAGGAGTCAAAACCAGAGCTGGTAGTCAGATGAGCCGAGTCAGGAGGCAAAGCGAATAGTCAGACGAGCCGGAATCAGGAACAAGGAAAACAGCAGAGTCAGGAACAAGCCAGGGATCAGGAACCAGGAAGGACGTCAGGCAGCCAAATAATACACAGGAACTCTCACAAACAGGTCTGAGACAACGCAAAGGCAAAGCATACTGAACAGAGGCCCTTTAAATAATAAGTGATGACATCACAATTCTGAGACTGCATCCTGTCTCACATGGATGATGCACACCAGTCTGGCCATAAAAGGAAGTGCAGGAAATGAGCAGCATCCCCCACAATGCACCATAGTCAGGAAGAGAGGTGAGTAAAATGGCTGCCAGCAGCACATGGCAAACACAACAGGGAGAAAACCCTGACAGCTATATAGGCCAGAGGTCCATGGGTTCTTACCCCTGCCTGGGGTGCACTAATTGCCACTCCATGATTAAGGGGAGGGAATTTGTGCACTACAGAACAGGTTGCAAATTCAACATAAATGGATATTAAACATGTGAAACCACATTTATTGTATACCTAATAAAATATCTGTGCTCTTTAATTTATATTGGAAAGTCCACAAGAAAGGGCAGAGAAAAGAAGGAACCAGCACAAATCCAACATTATATGTGGCAATACAGATGCACCTGTCTCCAATCATTTCTTATAAATGGGCCGCAACATAAGCTAATTGATTATGTTGGTAAATTGAGAGGGGGAGGAGACAGAGGGAGGGTCCTTAAACAAAGAGAAACTTACTGGATCCACCGGTTAGATAGTAGGTACCCTAAGGGATTAAATAAAGAAATAGATTTCTCTGTTTTCCTTTAGCAAACTGTTTCCTGAATATACCCTGTAATAGACATATCAATTATGAGAGGTATTAGTGTTCTATTTGTATATAGTAAGCTGCTTAATACACTTCACTAGTTAGGTTGTTATCTATACTATTTTTAAAAAATGTAGTAAAGGTTTAAAATGTTAGATGTAATAATTTATGTGAACCACTATAGGTGGGGAAACTGTCCTGCATGAAACACTTTTTGACAAAGAAATATGTATGTAATTAAGTGTTAATTGAAAGGCCTATATAATGTGCATATGGGCCAGGCTATTTTATATGCATGATTAAGGCCAGATGGGCCAAAACGTTGCATTGTGTCATGAAAATAAAGGTATAATATTGTGAAGACATCCTTGGTGCTGTGGTCTATTTGGATACTTTTTTATATTATGAGTATTGCTCCCCATGATGTCTAAAGGCCTCTCTTGGACCTTTCTGATCTCATGATATAAATGTTAGGGGGATTAGGATCTTAGGACTGATTAATATATTAGCAATTGATATATTGTGAAAATATTCTGAGACATTAGCTAATTGAATTAAGATAATATGGCATTTTATAGATAAAATGGGATTAGGATTAACAGTGATATTAAGTATAGCACATTAATAAAAAGATCTATACATTAGTAGGATAGCTAAATTAATCTAGTTGGTGAAAACAAAACTGGAATTTTGTAAGTGATTATTGCTAGTAGTCCTTCATGGATATCCCTGCTCCTTAGTAGTTGACTTCCCTCTTTGGTTTAGCTTGAGAACCTTACTCACATAGCCAAGGAAGGATCAAATAGGGGGTGCACCTCTAGCATATCAAGATCTTATCTTTTATATCTTATGGTGTGGAGGGCACTGAACCTCTGGCTTGGATTAATCTACTGGTATCCTGATTGGGTCCTTCTCATTGTTACAGGGAGTGCAGAATTATTAGGCAAGTTGTATTTTTGAGGATTAATTTTATTATTGAACAACAACCATGTTCTCAATGAACCCAAAAAACTCATTAATATCAAAGCTGAATAGTTTTGGAAGTAGTTTTTAGTTTGTTTTTAGTTATAGCTATTTTAGGGGGATATCTGTGTGTGCAGGTGACTATTACTGTGCATAATTATTAGGCAACTTAACAAAAAACAAATATATACCCATTTCAATTATTTATTTTTACCAGTGAAACCAATATAACATCTCAACATTCACAAATATACATTTCTGACATTCAAAAACAAAACAAAAACAAATCAGTGACCAATATAGCCACCTTTCTTTGCAAGGACACTCAAAAGCCTGCCATCCATGGATTCTGTCAGTGTTTTGATCTGTTCACCATCAACATTGCGTGCAGCAGCAACCACAGCCTCCCAGACACTATTCAGAGAGGTGTACTGTTTTCCCTCCTTGTAAATCTCACATTTGATGATGGACCACGGGTTCTCAATGGGGTTCAGATCAGGTAAACAAGGAGGCCATGTCATTAGATTTTCTTCTTTTATACCCTTTCTTGCCAGCCATGCTGTGGAGTACTTGGACGCGTGTGATGGAGCATTGTCCTGCATGAAAATCATGTTTTTCTTGAAGGATGCAGACTTCTTCCTGTACCACTGCTTGAAGAAGGTGTCTTCCAGAAACTGGCAGTAGGACTGGGAGTTGAGCTTGACTCCATCCTCAACCCAAAAAGGCCCCACAAGCTCATCTTTAATGATACCAGCCCAAACCAGTACTCCACCTCCACCTTGCTGGCGTCTGAGTCGGACTGGAGCTCTCTGCCCTTTACCAATCCAGCCACGGGCCCATCCATCTGGCCCATCAAGACTCACTCTCATTTCATCAGTCCATAAAACCTTAGAAAAATCAGTCTTGAGATATTTCTTGGCCCAGTCTTGACGTTTCAGCTTGTGTGTCTTGTTCAGTGGTGGTCGTCTTTCAGCCTTTCTTACCTTGGCCATGTCTCTGAGTATTGCACACCTTGTGCTTTTGGGCACTCCAGTGATGTTGCAGCTCTGAAATATGGCCAAACTGGTGGCAAGTGGCATCTTGGCAGCTGCACGCTTGACTTTTCTCAGTTCATGGGCAGTTATTTTGCGCCTTGGTTTTTCCACACGCTTCTTGCGACCCTGTTGACTATTTTGAATGAAACGCTTGATTGTTCGATGATCACGCTACAGAAGCTTTGCAATTTTAAGAGTGCTGCATCCCTCTGCAAGATATCTCACTATTTTTTACTTTTCTGAGCCCGTCAAGTCCTTCTTTTGACCCATTTTGCCAAAGGAAAGGAAGTTGCCTAATAATTATGCACACCTGATATAGGGTGTTGATGTCATTAGACCACACCCCTTCTCATTACAGAGATGCACATCACCTAATATGCTTAATTGGTAGTAGGCTTTCGAGCCTATACAGCTTGGAGTAAGACAACATGCATAAAGAGGATGATGTGGTCAAAATACTCATTTGCCTAATAATTCTGTACTCCCTGTATACCCACTTGATAAAATGAATGAGCAGGGCCATCTACTAGTATGATCATTTAAAGTGTATATGGTATTAGGGTTGGATTATGTAGATATAAAAGAGAGAAAATATAACTGCCCCTAGTTGAGGTCTAGGTTGACACATACACTTGGGTCTTAGATAGTACTGTTGAGCAGAGAAAATATGCTGAAAAGAGATAGTAGTTTAGTGCCATTAATAGTGACTGGGCTGAAAAATAAAACCTATGTGGAAATCCAAGAGTAAGTCTAACTCTAAAGGTTCCTAGGATATATTTATATGAAAGATTAATAGGTGTCACCTGGGTGGTTTTAAGGGACAAGTTCTTAAGAGGGCAGGAGGCTCAAAAGAGGTATAGTGTTAGTGATCTATGAATTGTAATAAAACTTCATACTAATTATTCACATATAGCTGTCTTCTCACAGGCTGGTAAGAACAATATATTTTTGTATATGCATATCAGGCAATAAAGTCATCATTATTATATGCATAGATAGGTGACATAGTGATACCGTCCTTTTGAGTGGGTTTTAGGATGTAAGCCATAATAACACTACCCAATCCCTGTCCGAGTGTCCGTGTTCTTGTACCTGACATAGCAGGAACAATGGTTAGAGTCGTAAATAAAAGGGTGCTATCAGGGATATTCTCCTAATTGCATCTGGTCAACCAAGCGTAGGTAGGTATATGTGCTCTGAGTCACATCTGACCATGCTGGCAAGAACTGTTGGAGAGTTCACTGTTGCTTTGACATTTGTTTGGAACTTTTAAAAAACACTGCATTTAGGAGTCCTCGGCGCAAATCACTTTTAACTTAGTGATTGGCAGGATCTCGCAGTTTACTTGCACTTAGAACAGACACTGTCTGTCAGGAAATCCATAGTTTTACACAGACGCTGTCTGTAAGAAGTCACTACAGCCTCTGCATTAAATCATCATCTGTGGGAAACTATCAATCAAACGCTGTCTTTCTGGAATATCAAAACACACACAGACGCTGTCTGTTGGAATTGTAGCACTCAATTACAGAGCTGTCTGTTGAAGCTATTGCTTATAGTAACCCACCAATCCCAAGATTTATATTGTGAGCTGACTCAGCTGTCACTCTTTCCTCCTATGACACACTCTGGAGTGAATTACATGATCTACGTTCTCCACCTAACCTGCAAAATCATCAAAATCATTACTTTTTTTAACTTTGTTCTTTCATTGGGGATTGTTGAAAGATATAACTGCTCATCCTAACCTGCAAAATCATCAAAATCAACACGTTTGTATCCTTGTTCTTTCATTAACGGCTGTTGAAAGATATAACTGCTCATCCTAAACTGCAAAATCCTCAAAATCAACAATTTTTTAGCCTTGTTCTTTCATTAGCGGTTGTTGAAAGATATAACTGCTCATCCTCTCAAAAGGATTGTTTGGGCTCCTGGTCTATTAAGGTACTATTTACGGTTATTTAACCACCGCTTTGAGACATTATTTTAGGCTTGCATTGTACTCCTATCAAGAAATGCACTTCTAATTTTATAGATTTTTTAGATATTGTTATTTTAATTGTTTGCACATATTGTTCTTAAAATATTGTTCCTGACATATTGAATCTCACTCAATGCCATTTTAGTTGTGAGCTAATACCTTGCAAAGTTTAGTGTTTTTAATGTTTATATGAATTTACTCACCTGCATATTAAAGTGTTTACATTTTCAAACAGAGCTTTAGGTCTCTTTTAGTCCTTTATATAGTATAACAGTTATCATAAATTATTACATTTTATACTATCTCATTTAATGCTCACCTTATATATTAGGTATCATATACATTTTTTATACATTGTCACATATTTTATTTTCTCAATTTGCTATTAATTTAGCGCTCACCTTATTGTCTGTTTTCATTATTATTATTTACATCTTAAGGAAGGTTGTAATTTTTAGGTGTAGCTTATATTGAGTCTTAGAAGTGTTTCCCTCATATTGTTGTTTTCTCATGCTGGCAAGAACACCATAAATAGTTTAGGGTCACCGGTCATCAACGGATCACAGTGTGGTTCTCCCTGTTGTGTCGGGTGGCCCAGCTGCATCCATCCACGCTAGCAATTGTTTCTCCTCAGGTGCTCCTCTAAGTCTGGTAGTAGTAGATGTAGCTGTGACATTAGGAGTCCCATGTCTCTGATAGGATTGATTAGCTTCCTGCGGCTGCATGTGTAGTTCTTCTTGTGCTGGTGCACTGCTCTGGACAGTCTCTGTTACGTTGGTGATATGGTGTGAGTAGATGTGCTGTGTATCATATTCTAACCCATCTGCCATTTTAAGTTGTACGTCCCCTTTCTTTATAGGTCGAGCCTCTACTATGGATATGAAGTGGACGAAGGAGTTATCCATTTGTTTATTCAGGGCTACCAGAAGGGCTTGGATTCTTATACAAAGTCTCATCCATGTTTTATTAATATCCGCCAACTAGAAATAGCACTTGGATGGACCTGCTTTACCCGGTGAACTGGGGGCGTAGGATGATGGTATGAGGCCGCCGCCTCGTCTAGCTAGTTGTCTGGTTTAGCTTCCCAGAGACTGTGATCAGTACAGAAATTGGCATTACTTGGTTCAGTCGTGCTTTGTAGGGCTGCGGCTATGTGATAGAGTCCTGGATTTTAAATTAGTACAAGGATAATCGGCAGATTATCAACATAAGGTTGGGAGCTACTAAATTTTGCGACCGAACATGGCCGCTGTCTGGACACGCCCCCCGCACACGATTTTTTAAGTTTGTCCTTTTGGGCTCGTCGGGTTAGTGCGTGAGCATAACCAATTTACTTTCAACTCATAATAAAAGAGCAACCCGACAAGCGCAAAAAACTTCCTTCTAGCGCAATTAATGTTCCTTTTGTAAACTGGCCCTATATACGTGAATCATCAAACAATTTTTCCTATTCATATTTGTCATGAAAGCCTCATGATTTTAGTTGTTAAGGTGTTTCATTTTTAGCATGTGTGCTAAAACATTTGTTTGTTTTTTTCAAAAGAAATGTGTTCCTCTTTTTTTGTTTCTTAGATAAGCTAGATCCCTCATAAATAATTTTTAAGATTCCCTGGAGAGAATTTTTTTTCCCAAGGTCAGTTTATTGCCCGAGCCTGTCAACACATAGAATGGTAGAAAACAGGGCCTATATCCATGTACTAAGCTGAGGTAATTGACAGGACAACCAGCCATGCAAAGAAATATACTTTTATAAGTATTAATGCCTTGAAAAAATAAAGAATTCAAAATATAGCATGTTTGGTATCAAAATACTCCACATGACATCACAGAGGGATTGCCTATCTGTGTATATACATAAGAGAAGTTATAAGGTGTTATATAATTTCAGCCCAGTATAAAGAGCTTTATGAAATGTTGTAAAAGAGAGGGGCAGGTATTTCCCTGGCCCCTCTGGAAAGAGTTTTAGTCAAGTAATCTGATATCAGAGAAAAAGTGTATATAAATTGATTCTAACAATATAAGTTTGTCATTCTATATGAGAAACTGTTCATAAAGCGGTGTCTGACCATTTTTCAATTTCCATTTCCATGGAAGCAGAAACTATATTATTTTTGTAAAGTTATTAGGTTCTGTTATTTCTCCTTTTTTCATTTTAAAAACAGTTTGCTGTGTGTAAATTGTTTTTTAATGTTTTTTTTTTTACATATAGATTGCATTGCGACTCTTTTTTGCTCTTAATAAATGTTCCTTTATTAAGTTTTGCCTTTGTCTAATATTTGAACTACGTTACTGTAGTAAACTGGTATTATTGATACTGTATTTTTCTTAAGAGATAAACCTCCTATTACGTCTATACATTTTATAATATAACAAACTTTCATAAATAAAAACACCCTGCTTGGGAGAAGGACCGGTCACATTTATTAAATATAAACTCAATTTAAACTTGGCTAATATTGTCAATATGGATAACTGAACTTGTAACAAGTTCATCCATACTTTTGGCGGCATCTCCTCCATATCTTATCCCCTACTGATAGATGACCAAGGCCCCTCTGGTGCCTGCAGCATGGCCCCCGGTTACTCATGCTCAAGTGGCAGTTTGTAAGGGAAAGGAACCCCTAAGCTGGCACCTAGTGAGCTTCACCCCTCCCTTTTCTCTAGGCCGTCATTCTGCTCTCTCAATGCCCGCTCCCAGGACCTTGACCAACCGCCAGCTAGGGCATATCACAACCAGCCCGGTAAGGCAACCCCTACTGATGAGTTGTTCAACACTCCTGTAAGAGGTGGAAGAATTTATTAAGGCCCGGTCTTACAGGGCTAGCTCAACTAAACCTACACACGCTGGGAGAAAACTATTGTCCCTCACCATATCCGCCCTGTTGCTACCACCTTCTGCATCCCTTGAAGTCTGGATGCAGGAAAATATGCTGGATCTACTGCAACAGGACCCTATAAAGGTAAGAAAAAGAAACCCGCCCCCAAACTTGCAACAATATAAGAAAACACTCCAGACTTCAAGTCAGTTATCCTTTAATTTTGTTACAGGTCCACTAGAGGGCCTTCCACTGTCATAAGAGATAAACCTCCTATTAAGTCTATATGTTCCCTAATATAAAAAACTTTAATAAATAAAAACACAACACCATGCTTAGGAGAAAGACCAGTTGCGGCCACGTTTATTAAATATAAACTTAATTTAAACTTGGCTAATATTGTCAATATTAGGCAACTCTTTACTCAAATATATAGCAGAACTTGTAGCATCCATACTGGTGGCATCATCTCCTCACTATCTTATCCCCTACTGACAGACGGCCAAGGCCCCTTCGATTCCTGCAGCGTGGCACCTGGTTACTCATGCTCAAATGGCAGAGAGAGAGTTTGATGTTTTTTTAGCTTTTCTGCTTGCCATTCGTAAGGGAAAGGAACCCCTAAGGCTGGCACATAGTGGGCAACACCCCTCCCTGTTCTGTAGGCTGTCACTCTGCTCTCTCAATGCCCGCTCCCAGGGCCTTGACCGACTGCCAGCTAGGGCATATCACAACCAGCCCGGTAAGGCGATCCATACTGATGGGTCGTACAATGAGCCTGTAAGAGGTGGAAGACTTTTATTAAGGTCCGGTCTTACAGGGCTAGCTCAACTAAACCTACCCACACCGGGAGAAAACTATTGTCCCTCACCATATCCACCCTGTTGCCTGCCACCTTCTGCATCCAGGGCTGGGCGGGCATGGAAAACTCCATTGAAGTCTGGATGCTGGGAAAGATGCTGGATCTACTGCAACAGGAGCCTATAACCCCAAACTTGTAAGAATACAAGAAAATACTTAGAACACTCTAGACTTCAAGTCAGTTATCCCTTAATTTTGCTACAGGCCCACTAGAGGCCCACTAGAGGGCCTTCCTATTACGTCTATATGTTCTCTATTGTAGTAAACTTTAATAACAACACCATGCTTGGGAGAAAGACCAGTCACGGTCACATTTAATAAATATAAACTTAATTTAAACTCAATATTAGGCAACTCTTTGCTCAAATAGATAACTGAACTTGTAGCAAGTTCATCCATACTGGTGGCGGCATCTCCTCACTATTTTATCCCCTACTGACAGACAGCCAAGGTCCCTCTGGTGCCTGCAGCATGGCACCCGGTTGCTCATGGTCAAGTGGCAGAGAGAGAGTTGGATGTTTGTCGAGCTCTTTGGCCTGCAGTTTGTAAGGGAAAGGAACCCCTAGGCCGGCACCTAATGGGAGTCACCCCTTCCTGTTCTCTAGGCCGTCACTTTGCTCTCTCAATGCCCGCTCCCAGGGCTTTGATCGATCACCACAAGAGGAAAAAGGACTAAATTTACTCTTGCTACAACGTTGTAACCAACCAGGCTCCTATACAAAAAAACTAAATGTATATAAAACTTTTTGATAAATCTATATTTATATATTTTTTTAACAATAAATTTGCATAAAACAATTTGCCAACAATGTTCATACACTCTTTTTTTATATATTGCCAATAAAAGTGCTTTCCTGATGTCCACCAGCAATATATCTAACCCAACATCTGTTAAGTGTACTCAATCAGGGTGATAAAGGGCCTTGTTTTCAGCCATAATTGACTAGTGCCTAATGACAAAGCTTCCTAGGGCTGTGACCGCTCTTCTTACTTCCCTTTTAACTTTCTTGCAAACATTGTAAGCTGTCCTCTTGTTTTCAATGTATTTCCAATGCAGTCATGCATCCACGTTAGACCATCCCACTCTCACACCCTGGAGCCAAGCATTCTCCTGATGAGGTCTAAGACTGGAACAGACCCCATGTCATTTCTCTCCAAATGCAACACAATAATGTGAGGTTGTCCCCACCTCCTGTGTGCGTCCTGTAGAAGGGCTTGCAAGTTAGCCCTGGAAGTTGAAAATCCAAGCTGCAGACCGTCTGGGGAAGAAGCGCCGTGATGGCCGCCCAATGGATAAAGGAGTGCTCTATTATCCAAACACAAACTGTAAAGGGAATTCCTGCCTAAAACAATAGGATAACAAGATTGAGTAAGCGGCCCTAAAGTTATGGCCCAGACCCCATTACCCTCAGCCTCCCTCACGCCTGGAAGAATTAGGAACCCTCAGCCCCTGTATTGTCATCCTTTATATAATTTCTCTTTTAAAGGCTGAATATAAAGCCTGTATCGCCCCGACTTCCAACGCCCCAGTCACTTTATTTCTGCCGTAGACGACCCACTGCTGTGCTCGTCGCAGCTCCTATCCGGAATGAATAAGGGGCAATACGAGCTGGTTCTAACCCTAACTCCCCAGCCACTCCTAATAGAACCTTACGGAATTGGAGCAATGACAGCGAGCTGAAATCCTCATGAATGAGAAATTGCTGCAAGCATGCCGACCTAATTTTGCAAAAAACCTCAACATTCTTCACTGGACAGCATTCAGGAAACTCGTGTCTGCATAGAGACAACCAAGCCCCTCTTCCATCCTGATCCGTCTTGGATCTTGGGACGAGCAAAAAGAGCCCCTCAAGTGTCCGAATTTGACGCCTCCCGAACCCCCAGTTCTGGTGGAAGACACTAGTTCCCCCAGCCTTAACGCGCCCAAAAAAACTAGTGAAAACACTGTCTGGAAGAGATAGGCCTCATATGCTGATGAGCAAACAGTCCCCAATTTCCCCACCAACTCACGCAAACGCAGAGGTGTGATGGGCTCTTGCAGGTCCTTAGGGTGTGCGTATAGCTTACCCCATTCTTTTAGGACCTGCCTTACCAAAAACAAACTCGAGAAATTGGGAAGAACTAATGCCTTGTCAAAGAATGCAATTGCTAATAACCTTCTCTGGACTGCCAACCTGGTCGCCCCCTCCTGTCTCAAGCATGCCAACCACTCAAGCACGTGTCCCTGAGAAGCGGTGTGTACCACAAACCCCCCCTGACAGCAAAATCGTTCCATCCCTTCCAGTGATTTTCGTATGTTCTCCATGTCTTGGGCGCCAAAGATGCCCAGACTAAGGGAAGGATGGCTTCCCAGCCCCTGCCAACTGCCAAATAAAGGATGGGCATGTTAGACCATTTGTCACTGCTGTGGGAGCTATCTTCCTAAACTGATCCCACTTAAATCAGCTATTACATTATTTACCCCTGGCACATGCCTTGCAGTGAAACAAATGTTGAGCTGCAAGCAACGTAGAACCAAGTGCCTTATGACTACTGGGGTACATAATGACTACTGGGGAGGATGCTATTTGCCAACCTGTTACCCCATGACACATTGGCAACCATGATCAGAAATGGCTCCAGCAATCCTAGGTTCCTTGTAAGGCCCTAGGTAACCCATTATGTGCGCCAATGGAGCGGTGCTCCTCTCTCTGTTCAGGTATGCCCCATAACCCAAGCTGCCTGCTGCATTAGTAAATAGATGCAGCGACTGGTTCAAGATGGGATCAGTCTTACATAAACAGATCCCATTAAAGTGGACCAGGAACTGTTCCCAGACTCCCAAATCCTTTCTCATTTCTGAATCACCCTGCAATGCTTGTGTGTGCCCCTGGGCCCCTTCAGCGGACCCTCTAACCTCTGGTTAAAAACCCTCCCCATAGGGATGGCCCTCCCAGTGAAATTGAGGAGGCCTAGCAGGGATTGTAATTCTGTGATAGAAACAAACTCGACCCTGGACACCGTCTGAACCACCTGCACGACCTTATCCTTAGGGAGCCTGCATACAGTTGCTACCTTTTCAATCTCTATGCCTAAGAATGTGAGGCATGTGCATGGGCCTTGAGTTTTGTTGTCCGCTAGCGGAACGCCAAATTCAGACATCATGTCTTGCATCACCCTCATTAGCCTATCACATTCATCTAATCCAGTGCTTCCTACCAGCAAGAAATCATCCAGATAGTGGGCCACGTCCCCACCTCCAGATGCCTTCGGCACTACCCAATATAGAAATTAACTGAAGCACTCGAACAGTGCACATGATAGTGAGCACCCCGTAGGTAAACATCTGTCTACATAGTACGCCCCTTCGAATTTCATGCCCCTCAGCCAAATAGATGACGGATGGAGGGGGAGTAAGCTAAAGGCAAATTATATATCCAGTTTTGCCATTAGTGCCCCCATACTCTTTGCCCTCACCACTGCCAGTGCATTATCGAAAGACTAGTAATGAACCGAGCTCAGGGCCGGGTTGATAGCGTCATTCACGGATGCCCCTTTAGGATAAGACAAATGATGGATTAACCTAAACTTGCCTGAACCCTTTTTGGGTACTATGCACAACAGAGAGGTGACCATGTCCGGGAATGGTTGATCCCGAAATGGGCCTGCCACCCTGCCCATGGCCAACTCTTTGTGTACTTGCAGGAACTCATAGGCTGACTTCAAATTGCAGTGCACAGTGGATCCCACTTCAGGATTCCTTGCTAGAATCTGGAAACCCACTGCCAACCTTGATCTAAGAAGCCCTGCTGCTTCTTGATCAGGGTAGTGCGCTAACCACAGCGCCATCACTGCTGATTTAAGTGGTGTTGGGGCTCTTGCCTCCAGGACCCCATCTTGGGATAGGCTTCTCTGAACCTGGCTCCCTCTTCTTACTACATTCAATTCCTGGGTGGGGTCCACTGCAATATATGCAGATGTGACGAAAGGAACAGTTCATTCCCCTGTCACATTGCCTGTCCAGGAATTTCCAGCATTCCTGAAGAGGACCGGATGTGAGTTTACGGTGGTGATGTGGAACACTTAAGCCTCAACTTCGAATACAAGTGCATGTCTTGTGTGCCAAAGTGAAGCAGAGGGTTGCCTGCCATCTTCCTATGAAAAGTCATATCGTACTCTGGCCAGGCCCCTTCTTTATACCTTGTGTGGATATTGTCTATTGTATCCTGGTATTTAAATAAGTTGTGACCCTGCAATGGCAATTTGTCTACATAACACGTTGTGAGCACCCTATAGCACCTCTGCCATTCCTCATACATCCCGGGCCTGCACTTTTCTTGGGTCCCATTCCTTCTGCTGCCCTTTTCCTTGGCCCTATAAGCCTCTGCTGATAATTAAATAAATTTTAACATAATGTCCCTCATGAATTTGCTTCATGATTTTGGACTTTAAGTGCGTGTACAAGGAATGTACTAGGCAGGGGTAGGTGTCCCCTTGCGCCGCCACATTCCTAGCTGCCATCTGCCCTTGCACTGGGCACATCACACCTTCCCCTGCACCCCTGGGGTGACTTCCGCCACCCCAGTGGTGCCTGCTTTGGCCTGCGCCTGTGCTGCCACTAACTTTTTAAACATTTTGAACATCTGTTGCTGCCCCTTACCCACTAGGCCTAATTCTCCCTCACTATCAGACCCTGAGTCGCTAGTGGATGAACTCATGTCAGCATGTGTAGTGGTGTTTCACAAGTACTCTACGCTGGGATCCATAGGTTGAGTTGCTCCAGAAGTAGAGGGTTGCGGTTCCACTGCTGAAGGGGTAGCTCCTTCCGGATGTCCCCTTGTCGCTGTCTGATGGCTTCCTGAAGCCATGTCCATCCTTGCCGTTTCTCCTGCAGCTCCCTGCAAAGAGACAACATTTTGTGGAGTACTCTGGGCAAATGAAAGAGCCCCAGAAGGGCCCCTCTCACTACTAAATCCTTGCATCATACCATCCTGCACTCCCAATGAGGCAGTAACTGCCCTCGGAATCACATCATCATGCATACTGACATAGTCCTGCATTAACCCCATCCCATGCTAAGCACTGTGTGCAGTAGTCATACTAGGCAAGGCTCTCTCAGACCTCCCAGCTAATGCTGTAACTGACTGTAATGATTCTCTACATGCACTGCCACTTTCCACAGCCATACCGGAAGGCCTATGTTCCATACACATATTCCCTGCATCACTCAAACCCTGGTTCTGGCATGCCCCAGCCATTTCAGTATGCATCACTCTCACATCCAAGGCACCAGTTGTTCCCTTCTTTGCTGGGCCTTTAACTTTTGCACTGTGTCCCTCCCTCAAAACCCCCTGCCCCTGGGGCCCTTGCCTCCACCCAGAGCCTCCCCAACTTACTGGGAGCACCCCATGATGAATATCTGGCCCTGCTATGTGGCCGCCACCTCTGCTCCCGACCTCGCTCCTTCCCGCTCGACACATTGTCTAAGGGAGAGGCCGTGCGCACCACGTAATGCGGAGGGGTGTGGCTTATGGCCAACGTCGACCCAAAGGAAGAGAGGGTCCGCACATGGCCGCTGCCCATCCCCACCATAATCTGATCTTCCACTCTCCCTTGCAGATCCTCTACACTGAGTTGACACCTCTACCACCTCCCTATAGCATTTGGGAAGCACCCAAGTCCTTCTTGCATGCTCTATGTTTCTTAACCAGGCCTCAAGACAGAAGAAATCCTGACAGAAAATTCCCTTGAAGTCTGGACACAGGAAAATAGGCTGGATCCACTGCAACAGGACCCTATAAAGGTAAGAAAAAAAACACCCGCCCCCAAACTTGCAACAATATAACAAGAACACTCCAAACTTTCTAGTTAGTTATCCCTTAATTTTGCTATTGGCCCACTAGAGGGCCTTCCACTGACATTATCTTAATTTTTTGCTAAATTTTATTCTGGGATTTTAATTGGTTAGTGTAGGTATTCTTTAAGTTTTTTCATATGATAAATCTTTAGTGGTGGAAGCTTAGAGATAGTTTAGTGTGGGTAGTATTAAAGGGGAGTTTGGGGCATTTTTTCTAGGTATAAAACAGACTAGAGAGTGTTTGTTAACCCTTGCACCCACTGAACTAAGTCACAGCTTGGCGAGACTGTGACTAATTGGTTATGGTGGAAAGAGTCTGTTAACCCTTTCTGTGCCAAACAAGTGACTGGTGCAGGGTTGGTTAACTCTGGTCGTCACAATAATGCAATGAGTGTACCTAATATTATAAACTACATTAATTATTATCTTATAAGTGTATTAGCAGTCGCATATCTTATTAATAACTGATAATCATAAGGCTATACCGGTAATATTGGATATCCTCTATGTTATAAGGAGTTTATATCATATCATATATATGTACACAAACACAAGCGCACATAGATAGATATACACATTTATATGCATACACATACATACATATTTTGCTATGTGGATATCTCAGTGGTACTTGATTAATTTATATATGGTTTTCAGTGAATTACATATGGAAGTATGTTTTTTATATTTTCTGGTCTGTTAACTTTGCGTCTTATCTACGCACTCATATCTGAGTGTATAAATGTGTTTATTAACACAAAGAGTGTTTATAATATATTCCTTATGTCTATATATATATATATATATATATACATAATCTGGTGTGAGTGCTTTATGGCAACACATTATATAACAGTAGATAACTCAGAATTTTATATCCCATTTATTTGCACGTCCTATAAAACTATCTTGAGCAAATGATCATGTTTTGGATTGTACACACAAGTAATTTATTTTAAGTTATATTGCTATGCATTTTGTGACATTCATATCCAGACAAGGGGGGGTAGTTATCAAGCCGTCAACCTCAAATATGCTGGAATTCCGCAGCGCATTTGTGGCGAGGCTGATTCGCCTTAGTTATCAAAGGCTAGAGACCGGCAAAAGTAGAATTTAGTGACGTAAGCTTCGATCCGCCGGACTCAGTCCGACACAGATCGATTCTTACGTCACTCCAGATGTTCCGCACACAAGTGCGGCACAATCTAACTACTTTTGCTAGTTATCAAAAAACTAGCAGGTACGCTCTGCACTTTTCTGGCCCAGCGTACCTGGTTTTCAATCCGCCGCCCTGGAGGCGGCGGATCCCATAGGAATCAATGGGAGTCTGGCCATAGCGAAAGTACAAGTTCGCTGCTGCCAGACATCCCATTGATTTCTATGGGAGATGTCTACACCTAACACCCTAACATGTACCCCGAGTCTAAACACCCCTAAGCTGTCCCCCCCTACACCGCCGCAACTAAATAAAGTTATTACCGCCTAAACCGCGGCTCCCGGAGCCCACCGCAAGCTATAATAAACTGATTAACCCCTAAACCGCCGCTCCTGGAGCCACCGCAAGCTACTCTATACATATTAACCCCTAAACCGCCGCTCCCTGACCCCGCCGCAACTATAATATATGTATTAACCCCTAAACCGCCGCTCCCGGACACCGCCGCAACCTACATTATACCAAGTAACCCCTATCCTGCCCCCCCTATACCGCCGCCCTCTATAATAAAGTTATTAACCCCTTTCCTGCCGATCCCGGACCTCGCCGCAACTAAATAAATAGTTTAACCCCCTAAACCTCCGCTCCCGGACCCCGCCGCAACCTATATTAAATTTATTAACCCCTAATCTGCCCCCCCTACACCTATAATACATTTATTAACCCCTATCCTGCCCCCCTACACCGCCGCCACTGTAATAAATTTATTAACCCCTAAACCTAAGTCTAACACTAACCCTAACACCCCCCTAACTTAAATATTAATTAAATAAATCTAAATAATATTTCTATTATTAACTAAATTAATCCTATTTAAAACTAAATACTTACCTTTAAAATAAACCCTAATATAGCTATAATATAAATAATAATTATATTGTAGCTATCTTAGGATTTATTTTTATTTTACAGGTAACTTTCAATTTATTTTAACTAGGTAAAATAGCTATTAAATAGTTATTAACTATTTAATAGCTTACCTAGCTAAAAAAAACTGAAATTTACCTGTAAAATAAATCCTAACCTAAGTTACAATTACACCTAACACTACACTATCATTAAATACATTATTCCTATTTAAAACTAAATACTTACCTGTAAAATAAACCCTAAGCTAGCTACAATGTAATTAATAATTACATTGTAGCTATTTTAGGATTTATATTTATTTTACAGGTAACTTTGTATTTATTTTAGCTAGTTAGAATAGTTATTAAATAGTTATTAACTATTTAATAACTACCTAGCTAAAAGAAATACAAAATTACCTGTAAAATAAATCCTAACCTAAGTTACAATTAAACCTAACACTACACTATCATTACATTAATAAAATAAATTAACTACAAATAACTACAATTAAATACAATTACATAAACTAACTAAAGTACAAAAAATAAAAAAGCTAAGTTACAAAAAATAAAAAAAATAAGTTACAAACATTTAAAAAAATATTACAACAATTTTAAGCTAATTACACCTAATCTAAGCCCCCTAATAAAATAACAAAGCCCCCCAAAATAAAAAATTCCCTACCCTATTCTACATTAAAAAAAGTTCAAAGCTCTTTTACCTTACCAGCCCTTAAAAGGGCCTTTTGTGGGGCATGCCCCAAAGAAAACTGCTCTTTTGCCTGTAAAAGAAAAATACAAACCCCCCCCAACATTAAAACCCACCACCCACATACCCCTAATCTAACCCAAACCCCCCTTAAAAAAACCTAACACTACCCCCCTGAAGATCATCCTACCTTGAGTCGTCTTCACTCAGCCGAGCCACCGATGGAACCGAAGAGGAGATCCGGAGCGGCAGAAGTGATCCTCCAAGGGGCGCTGAAGAAGTCTTCCATCCGATGAAGTGATCCTCCAGGCGGCGCTGAAGAAGTCTTCCATCCGGGCGATGTCATCTTCCAAGCGGGGTCTTCAATCTTCTTTCTTCAGGATCCATCTTCATCCCGCCGACGTGGAACATCTTTCTTTCCCGACGGACTACCGACGAATGAAGGCTCCTTTAAGGGACGTCATCCAAGATGACGTCCCTTCAATTCTGATTGGCTGATAGGATTCTATCAGCCAATCGGAATTAAGGTAGGAAAAATCTGATTGGCTGATTGAATCAGCCAATCAGATTGAAGTTCAATCCGGGAAAGAAGGATGTTCCGCGTCGGTGGGATGAAGATGGATCCTGAAGAAAGAAGATTGAAGACCCCGCTTGGAAGATGATATCGCCCGGATGGAAGACTTCTTCAGCGCCGCTTGGAAGATGACATCACCCGGATGGAAGACTTCTTCAGCGCCGCCTGGAGGATCACTTCATTGGATGGAAGACTTTTTCAGTGCCTCTTGGAGGATCACTTCTGCCGCTCCGGATCTCCTCTTCGGTTCCATCGATGGCTCGGCTGAGTGAAGACTACTCAAGGTAGGATGATCTTCAGGGGGGTAGTGTAAGGTTTTTTTAAGGGGGGGTTGGGTTAGATTAGGGGTATGTGGGTGGTGGGTTTTAATGTTGGGGGGGTTGTATTTTTCTTTTACAGGCAAAAGAGCAGTTTTCTTTGGGGCATGCCCCACAAAAGGCCCTTTTAAGGGCTGGTAAGGTAAAAGAGCTTTGAACTTTTTTAATGTAGAATAGGGTAGGGAATTTTTTTATTTTGGGGGGCTTTGTTATTTTATTAGGGGGCTTAGATTAGGTGTGATTAGCTTAAAATTGTTGTAATATTTTTTTAAATGTTTGTAACTTATTTTTTTTATTTTTTGTAACTTAGCTTTTTTAATTTTTTGTACTTTAGTTAGTTTATGTAATTGTATTTAATTGTAGTTATTTGTAGTTAATTAATTTTATTAATGTAATGATAGTGTAGTGTTAGGTTTAATTGTAACTTAGGTTAGGATTTATTTTACAGGTAATTTTGTATTTCTTTTAGCTAGGTAGTTATTAAATAGTTAATAACTATTTAATAACTATTCTAAATAGCTAAAATAAATACAAAGTTACCTGTAAAATAAATATAAATCCTAAAATAGCTACAATGTAATTATTAATTACATTGTAGCTAGCTTAGGGTTTATTTTACAGGTAAGTATTTAGTTTAAAATAGGATTCATTTATTAAAGTATAGTGTAGTGTTAGGTGTAATTGTAACTTAGGTTAGCATTTATTTTACAGGTAAATTTCAGTTTATTTTAGCTAGGTAAGCTATTAAATAGTTAATAACTATTTAATAGCTATTGTACCTAGTTAAAATAAATTGAAAGTTACCTGTAAAATAAAAATAAATCCTAAGATAGCTACAATATAATTATTATTTATATTGTAGCTATATTAGGGTTTATTGTAAAGGTAAGTATTTAGTTTTAAATAGGATTAATTTAGTTAATAATAGAAATATTATTTAGATTTATTTAATTAAAATTTAAGTTAGGGGGGTGTTAGAGTTAGTGTTAGACTTAGGTTTAGGGGTTAATAAATTTATTACAGTGGCGGCGGTGTAGGGGGGGCAGGATAGGGGTTAATAAATGTATTATAGGTGGTGACAGTGTAGTGGGGGCAGGATAGGGGTTAATAAATGTATTATAGGTGGCGACGGTGTAGGGGGGCAGATTAGGGGTTAATAAGTTTAATATAGGTTGCGGCGGGGTCCGGGAGCGGCGGTTTAGGGGTTAAACTATTTATTTAGTTGCGGTGAGGTGCGGGATCAGCAGGATAGGGGTTAATAACTTTATTATAGAGGGCGGCGGTATAGTGGGGGCAGGATAGGGGTTACTAGGTATAATGTAGGTTGCGGCGGTGTCCGGGAGTGGCGGTTTAGGGGTTAATACATTTATAAGAGTTGCGGCGGGGTCTAGGAACAGCGGTTTAGGGGTTACTAACTTTATTGAGTTGCGGGAGGCTCCAGGGGCGCCGGTATAGGGGGTAGAACAGTGTAGTTAGTGTGGGTGCTTAGTGACAGGCTAGCAATAAAGCTGTAAAAAAGCCGAAGAGCAGCGAGATCGGATGAGTGATAACTCTCACAGTCCGCTGCTCATCGCCCCGTACTTGGTGCATGGCTTTTTGACAAATTTATTGATAACTTAGGCGAATTTTTTCAGGTCCGCGGCGGCGAAGGTAGGCGAGCTTAGACGGGCGTATTGGCCCGGCGAAGGCAGGAAAGTTGACACGTTGATAACTAGGCCTCAAGATGTCATCATTGTGTTTATTATACACAGTATGGGTTATTTTTAGTTAATATGCGAGTGTGAACATAGTTCAATTTACATTAAAACTTTAAAGTATAAACAAACCCTATTCAGCTTATTATAGTAATAATGATGCTTCCTGTTACAGTTTGTTCTTCCACAAATGATCTAACATATTTCTTTAGTTGATGTTCAATCCTTCAGAAGCTCTATGCTTGTAAGTGTTTGGCCTTATGATTGCAGCATGAGATGTCTTTCATTGACACATTATTTTTGTTTCCTAAGTTAATGGTCTAAGGCCTAAACTAATTTTTCTCTTAGGATTCTTTTGAATTCCACAACATAGCAATTTCTATCCTGGTGGACAGTTCACTAGTGTTTATTTGATGACATTCATTGTCTGTCCATCTAGAACATTAATCTTGTCAGGTGCAAGTCTTTCAGGATGGGGGCCAATATGTGGATCCAGGACATCTCAATGAGTTTGGTTTCTTCAAGAGGCAAGGTAACCAATAAATATCTGTGTGTCTGGGAGCAGGGCTACCCTGTGAGCAGGTGGAGAAACCCTATGGCAAGAAGCACACAAATCCAAAGCAAGGTAGAGACAAGGAAGATCCAAAAGGTGTAGTCAGGATAATATAAGTCGGTCCAGGCAGCAAGTATCATAAACGGGAGTCAGGCCAGGGGTCAAAACCAGGAAATCTGATATCAGAGGAAAGGGAATAGGAACAGAGAAAACACAACACTTAGTTATGCAGATAAACTGGCAAAATAACTGAGTAACAAGCCAGGGCTCAGACCAGAATTTAAACAGGGGCCAGGAACGCCCCCGTATCCAAGACAACGACAGCATCAGATACCAAGTACCCAATGAGAAAGCAGAGAGAGGTGTATCACAAAGATTCCCCTAGCTGATGGAAAGCAACTGCAATATAATCCGTGCACATGCGCACCCACGCACGTGCACAGACATGCACGCTAAGGTGCACTCGTGCGCAAACATGCGCATAAACAGGTACAAACGTGACACTAGGCGCAGTCATGGTCGAGGAGAAACTTGTGACGGTGCCCTCTGCCTTACCCACAGGCTAACAGGTAAGGAGGCATCCCTGGTACCCCTGGTCCCATTACAGAGCCCCCCACAAAGGAGTGGCCTCCGGACGCGAACCTGGGAAGGCCTGTTAGGATGTCTCTGATGGAAGGAACGCACCTTAGCAGCAGCATGGAGATTGCCAACAGGTTCCCAGGAACTTTTTCTCGGGACCATACCCTTTGCAATGAACAATATATTCTAGACAACCCTGTCTCCTACGAGAATCTAGAATGTCTTAGACTTCATACTCTTCATCGTTATTCACCAGAATAGGAGGAGGAGGAGGAGCTGACACCCGACCTGGGAAAAGATTAGCTGAAAAGGGTTTCACCAGAGATACATGAAAGACGAGTCTGGAAGTTTCAGCTTAACAGCGACATTGTTGAAAACTTTGTCTATAGAAAAAGGACCAATAAAATTAGGGCCCAGTTTCTTGTTAGGACAGGTTAAATGAAGATGTCTGGTAGCCAACCAAACCTTTTCACCTACTTTGTATGTAGTAAGAGGTTTGCACTTGCAATCAGCCCGTTTCTTGCTGTTGAACAGTGGTGAGTTGTTGATGAAGGTTGCGAAGCATAGCTCTAAGGTTGGGTAATTGGTGGGACACATCAGGCACAGGGATAAGAGAATGAAGGTCAGGAAAGGATGCAAAATGGTACCCATAATTCATATAGAAGGGGCTCTAGCCCGTAGATGAGTGTTTTTGATTATTGTATGCGTATTCAGCAAGTGATAGATAATCTACCCAATCATCCTGTAGATGAGAGGAATAGCAGCGAAGATACTGCTTGAGGGTCTGATTAGTCCGTTCAGTTTGCCCGTTCATCTGTGGATGATAAGCGGAGGATAGATTATGAGTGATATGTAGACTGCGACAGAAGTAAGTCCAGAAGTGAGAGGTAAACTGAGATCTTCTGAGACTATATTTGTTGGGAATCAATGAAGAAGAAATATATCCTAAATGAAGAGCTTGGCGGTAGGTTGAGCAGTAGGCAATCCAGCCATAGGAATAAAATGTGCCATTTTCGTACGACGGTCAACTACGGCCATGATAGTGTTGTGGCCATGGGACAGAGGTAACTCGACTATAAAGTCCATACTAATATCTTGCCAAGTATGGTTTGGAAAGTTAAGGGTTGTTGCAGTGGATTGTTTATTGTGGGCACAGACTGTACAAGAGTTGACAAAAGATCGCAGATCAGAAGGTAGAAAAGGCCACCAAAAGTGACTTTGGATAAGATCAATTGTGTTGTGAATTCCTCTATGACCGGCTATAGGATTATCATGATGGTGTTGAATTATGGGTAAACGATGGCTAGCAGGGACATATATACATTGTTGGTGGTAACGAAGGCCATGGGTAATGGGTAGATGAGCTTTGGTGGGTACAGTAGTACTGGCTTGTCGAATATCCTCGATGAGAGACTGGTGGGAAGCCATAAAATATGCTGGAGGAAGAATAGTCTCTTGATTATAGTATACAGATTCTTTTTCAGAGGCATACATACGAGTTAAAGCAGCGGCCTTCCCATTTTTTGATCCAGGACAACATGTGATAAGTAGATCAAAACAAGAAAATAAGAGGGCCATTTGGCTTGTTAAGGTTTCAACCTTTTGGCAGTGCGGAGGTATCCAAGTTTTTATGATCGGTATACACCACCACGGGATGGATAGTGCCCTCCAGTAGGTGTCTTCATTCTTCAAGAGCATTTTTAATGGCCAATAGTTTTCGCTCTCATATATTGTAAATTCTCTCCACACTGTTGAGTTTACGCAAAATGAAGACTATAGGATGTAGGAGGTTCTTTTCTCCTGTCTTTTCAGAGAGGACTACACCAATTTCTACCTCGGAGGCATCTGTTTCAAGGTAGAATGGAGATGAGGTATTTGGTTGTGCCAGAATTGGTGCTTGAGTAAAGAGAGATTTAAGATGAAGAAACGCCTTTTGAGCAGCAGTATTTCATTCGAAGGTGGTGTGATTCTGGTAAGTGCTATAATAGGAGCACAAATAGAGGAGAAGTTCCTAATAAATCTCTGATAGAAATTGGCGAACCCAATGAATTGCTGAACCATACGTTTATTTTGAGGTACAGGCCACTCGAGAATGGCTTTAATCTTATTTGGATCCATCTTAACTTGTCCAGGTGAAAGAACATACCCAAGAAATTCAATGGATGAGACCTCAAACATGCTTTTCTCAAGTTTAGCAGATAATTTGTGGAATCGGAGATGCTGTAGGATGATTTCCACGTGTTTCTCATGTTCAGAAAGCATTTTAGAAAATATCAATATGTCGTACAGAAAAATGACCAGGAAGGTATCAAGAAGGTCTCTGAAGACGTTGTTTATGAAACACTGGAACATGGCAAGGACGTTGCAAAGCCCAAAATGGCATTACAAGATACTCGAAATGTCCATATCTGGAGCAAAAAGCCGTCTTCTATTCATGCCCTTTCTTAACATGAATATGATTGTATGCGCCCCTAAGATCAATCTTGGTGAAGTACTGGGCATTTTTCACCCTATCCAGTAGCTCAGAAATAAGAGGAAGTGGGTAGCGTTTTTTAATTGTGATATCATTAAAGGCACAGTAATCCACACAAGGCCAAAGACCACCAGACTGCTAACATACCCGTTACTGGTCTAATGGGACATTCTTTTAAAACATGACCAGGCTTGGCACAGTATAGACAAAGATTCTTCTGGCTCTTTCTACTGCAGATAGAGGTCCACGAACCAGCACAATCTGCATAGGTTCTGCTACATCAGTAGTTTCAGCAGCAGGGGACATGACAGGAATTGGGCGAGGATAGTAGTCTGATCGTCTAGGCAATGGTAGTATGACATTCTCTCTCCTGCCTCCTTTCACGAAAGTGGCGATCCAATTGAGTCACTGCTACGATTAATTTTTGTAGGTTAGCAGGAACCCCAATCCGGGCAAGTTCGTCTTTAAGTTGGTCAGAAAGACAGATGCGAAACTGATCAATGAGAGCCACATCGTTAAGTGTAGTGGCAGATGCCACCTCCCTGAACTCAGTAATGTAGTCCTCCACTGGTCTCCTTCCCTATCGCAAAGATCGTAAGGTGCTACAAGCAGTAGCAGAGCGTAGAGGATCATCATAGCAGTGACAAATGATTCCCAGGTATTGAGAGCTGAATGGTCACTGTGCAAGAGTTGATGTGCCCGTGTTTGAGGAGTTTAAGTAACAAAATTGCAGTGTGCACCTAAATATAATTGGAGGCATAGGTGCAGGGTTTCTAGGAATATAACAATTCACAGCAAGTGATGAAAGCTCGGTATGTCTTGCAATCACCTGCAAATTTTATTGGTAAAGCAATTGCTAATTCACTTGTCAGAACCTCATACCTAGGAGGTGGGGCTGTGGAAGGAGCAGCAGTAGTGCGTTGTTCCTGAATTCTCACTTGCTGAAATAGTGATTCATGACTGTTTTGTAAGTACTGAAGAGTTTGCGTCATAACCGCCAACTTTTGGGAAAGGGACATTACAGTGTCAGCTGCTCTTGCGGGTTCCATGATAGGCTGAGTTATTATGTCAGGGAGCAGGGCTACCCTGTGTGCAGGAGGAGCAACCCTATGGCAAGAAGCACACAAATCCAAAGCAAGGTACAGACAAGGAAGATCCAGAAGGGGTAGTCAGGATAATTTAAGTCGGTCCAGGCAGCAAGTATCATAAAAGGTAGTCAGGCCAGGGGTCAAAACCTGGAAATCCAATATCAGAGGAAAAGGAATAGGAACAGATAAAATACAACACTTAGTTATGCAGATAAACTGGCAAAATAACTCAACAGCAAGTCAGGGCTCAGACCGTAATTTAAACCTAAGAGGGCCCAGGAATGCCCCTGTATACAAGACAACGACAGCATCAGATACCTAGTACCCAATAAGAAAGCAGAGAGAGGTGTGTCACAAAGATTCCCCTAGCTGATGGAAAGCATCTGCAACGTCATCCGCGCACATGCGCACCCACACACATGCACACACGTGCACACCAAGGCGCATCCATGCGCGCACACATAAGCACGCACAAACAGGTGCAAATGTAACACTAGGCGCAATTATGGTCGAGGAGAAATTTGCAACGGCACCCTCTGCCTTACCCACCGGCGAACAGGTAATGAGGCATCCCTGGTACCCCTAATCCCATGACACTGTGCTATTTTCAGGGCTTTTTAGTACTGGCTTTAGCTTGTGAAGGAGCAGTCTTATCTATGTTTTCTCTCAGACAATGTTGAAGGTGGCTTATGTCCATCATCTAGAAGGATCTCTCAGTTCTTTAGCAATTAAAAAGATTTCTAAGATTCTGTTTTGGACAGAGAAAAAAATCTGTAATTCTCATTCCATGTGTGTACATCTAAGAAGCAGTCTATTCCAGTTGTCAATCACTTCATACAGGGGAATGGATTTTATGTTTGCATGCTTTTCGCTTGATTTTGAAACTATGGTGTTCCAGTAATGCTCTTCTTGGCTTTTCAACCAACTGTTCAGCTTCCAAGAGTGATAGTTGGGATCAAGCAGAAACTCTTGTCAGTTTTTCTATTTGTTCCAGCTTGGCCTCGCACTTGCTTTGCGCATCTAGTTTCCTCCATGGTCTCTTCCTCTGTGACAAGTCATATTGTCTCAAGGTTTCCTTTTCTTCAGGATTTGAGTCTCTCATCTGATGGTTTGGGGATTGTAATCCTAATAATTAACAGAGAGGCTTTTTTGATCCAAGTATCTTTCAATTTCTACATGCTGGTTTTTGGGCTTTTCTTGAAAAATTGCTTATCTTTCTGGCATTCAATGCTTTATTTAAGCTTTAGTCAGGATATAAATTGTGTTTCATTCTATTTGAAATCTTTATTTGGATTTAAGGTATTTGCAGATCTCTCCATTTGAGTCCATGTACAGTATATGTCTTGCATCAGAAGTGTTTCTGTATTTTCTGCTTTTCTTGTGAGCCTCCTTATCTAATTTTTTTTCTTCAGGATAAGACAGTTTTAATATTATTTTCTTCCGATAACATCAATTGGGAAATTGGTTTTCTGCTTTCTTTAAAAATAGTGAGAGATGTAATCTGCTACTAAGGAAGGTAGTTAATCCTCTTCTTTATTTTATCTTTCCTTTCTCATGTTCATGTAAAGTCTCAGCTCAGCTGTTGCTTTAGTTGCCTGGCAAAAATGTTTAATAATCTAAGCTTAATTGGAGGGAGATGAGTCTCCCTGGCAAAATGTATGTTGGATGTGGTAGGACTATTGGACTCATACATCACTAGGAGGGTTGGGACCCTTGTTGAACTGTATACTACCTTCGGTAGATGCTGTGGTTGACTGTGTTCTGCTGTGTAGATTGGTTTGTTCTCATTTGCAGTCTTGTTTAACTGCATCACAAGGATATATTACATGGGATTTTAAAGTGTTGTCATAGCTCTTGCAAGAGTACAGATCCTTTTATAATTTATGTTGGATACTTAACAGGGCTTCACCATTGTGTTTCATTCCTCTTTTTTCCCAAGGACATCATAACAGAAGACCCCTGGACTTTATATAATATTTTTGGAGCACAGTTTGACATATTTTTTTATTGTTTATTATTTTCATTTGAGTGTAATTACAAGGTTCCATTTAATTGTTTTTCGGTTATGTGTCATGTGCGCATGCTCAGCTCAGGTAAATGCCACCATTGGTAGTCACGTTATTACCTCATAACCCACCTGCCATACACCAACTCAGGCACTTGCCATACTCTGCTGGACCCTTCTAGCAAACACTTGCAGTAAAATGCAGGGAACATCTGGTGAGGTCTTCAACATTGCACTCTAGAAACCTGGGCTTGTACACAAGATTTTGGCACATATGTTTCCAAGTGTGTATAAATTCATTACTTGGGTATGTACATGATGGTGTGTGTTTAAGGACACGTTTTCTCTCAGTGTTACACCTTATGAAAAGTATGAAGGGTCAGTGCGCCCCTGACAAAGACCCGTTATTCTTTCTACCGTCTTAAAAAGTTCTGCACTTTTTATGACAGTAGAAAGATTTACAGGTCTTTGTTAGGGGCGCACTGACCCTTTGGGCAACTTGTAACCGACCAAGGGCTTACATAAAATTGAATTTATAATGGAAAGCACTTACAAACGTAAACTATATGCACGCTACCATGTGCCTATAATATATGCAACATTTCATATGACAGACATTTAAATAAAGAATACAATGTATATAGTATGTAGATAATATTATAATGAGCATAGAGAAAAGTATTAAAACAGGGTATCATACATCAAGATCTAAAACTGGACCTCCAGACAATTCTAAGAGTAATAAAAGAAAGGATTTCTCTAACCTAATCAGCCTCTTCAGATCCTGCATTTTCTGTTATAATATGTAACTGATTCACTAGAATACATATGTTAATACAGTTTATTGTGTCATTTGCAGAGAATAAAATAGAAATTGTTAAACCCAGAAAGACTGCTGGCATTTAGGAAATCGGTGAGGTTGAAAACCTACTCAGCGAATAAAGCAGAGAAACTTTACCGAATGCTTTGATTAATATTCATCTTTGAACCATTAAGATCCCTAAGATATTTGAAAATGATTAAAAAATGAATAGGCTTTAGTCCCTCTTGTTCAAAATAAGTGCATTTATTGTAAAAACAAAATAAAATTTAACATTATTTTGAAATGTGGTTCTTTTCTATCCTCTGAATTAATTTTCAGAAATATTATTATGGCCATCTGGCTACATAATGCATATGACTAGAATCCGAAACAATGAGCTATGATGACAAAAAGATCAGATATATAGTAACACTTAAAAACTATTATATAATCACATGACATTGATTCATTATGTATACTAGAGTTAACTCTCAATTTAGTGAGTTAGCTCTATTGAATAAAAAACAGAATTTATGTTTACCTGATAAATTACTTTCTCCAACGGTGTGTCCGGTCCACGGCGTCATCCTTACTTGTGGGATATTCTCTTCCCCAACAGGAAATGGCAAAGAGCCCAGCAAAGCTGGTCACATGATCCCTCCTAGGCTCCGCCTACCCCAGTCATTCGACCGACGTTAAGGAGGAATATTTGCATAGGAGAAACCATATGGTACCGTGGTGACTGTAGTTAAAGAAAATAAATTATCAGACCTGATTAAAAAAACCAGGGCGGGCCGTGGACCGGACACACCGTTGGAGAAAGTAATTTATCAGGTAAACATAAATTCTGTTTTCTCCAACATTGGTGTGTCCGGTCCACGGCGTCATCCTTACTTGTGGGAACCAATACCAAAGCTTTAGGACACGGATGAAGGGAGGGAGCAAATCAGGTCACCTAAATGGAAGGCACCACGGTTTGCAAAACCTTTCTCCCAAAAATAGCCTCAGAAGAAGCAAAAGTATCAAACTTGTAAAATTTGGTAAAAGTGTGCAGTGAAGACCAAGTCGCTGCCCTACATATCTGATCAACAGAAGCCTCGTTCTTGAAGGCCCATGTGGAAGCCACAGCCCTAGTGGAATGAGCTGTGATTCTTTCGGGAGGCTGCCGTCCGGCAGTCTCGTAAGCCAATCTGATGATGCTTTTAATCCAAAAAGAGAGAGAGGTAGAAGTTGCTTTTTGACCTCTCCTTTTACCGGAATAAACAACAAACAAGGAAGATGTTTGTCTAAAATCCTTTGTAGCTTCTAAATAGAATTTTAGAGCGCGAACAACATCCAAATTGTGCAACAAACGTTCCTTCTTTGAAACTGGTTTCGGACACAGAGAAGGTACGATAATCTCCTGGTTAATGTTTTTGTTAGAAACAACTTTTGGAAGAAAACCAGGTTTAGTACGTAAAACCACCTTATCTGCATGGAACACCAGATAAGGAGGAGAACACTGCAGAGCAGATAATTCTGAAACTCTTCTAGCAGAAGAAATTGCAACTAAAAACAAAACTTTCCAAGATAATAACAATATCAACGGAATGTAAGGGTTCAAACGGAACCCCCTGAAGAACTGAAAGAACTAAATTGAGACTACAAGGAGGAGTCAAAGGTTTGTAAACAGGCTTAATTCTAACCAGAGCCTGAACAAAGGCTTGAACATCTGGCACAGCTGCCAGCTTTTTGTGAAGTAACACAGACAAGGCAGAAATCTGTCCCTTCAGGGAACTTGCAGATAATCCTTTTTCCAATCCTTCTTGAAGGAAGGACAGAATCTTAGGAATCTTAACCTTGTCCCAAGGGAATCCTTTAGATTCACACCAACAGATATATTTTTTCCAAATTTTGTGGTAAATCTTTCTAGTTACAGGCTTTCTGGCCTGAACAAGAGTATCGATAACAGAATCTGAGAACCCTCGCTTCGATAAGATCAAGCGTTCAATCTCCAAGCAGTCAGCTGGAGTGAAACCAGGTTCGGATGTTCGAACGGACCCTGAACAAGAAGGTCTCGTCTCAAAGGTAGCTTCCAAGGTGGAGCCGATGACATATTCACCAGATCTGCATACCAAGTCCTGCGTGGCCACGCAGGAGCTATCAAGATCACCGACGCCCTCTCCTGATTGATCCTGGCTACCAGCCTGGGGATGAGAGGAAACGGCGGGAACACATAAGCTAGTTTGAAGGTCCAAGGTGCTACTAGTGCATCCACTAGAGCCGCCTTGGGATCCCTGGATCTGGACCCGTAGCAAGGAACTTTGAAGTTCTGACGAGAGGCCATCAGATCCATGTCTGGAATGCCCCACAGCTGAGTGACTTGGGCAAAGATTTCCGGATGGAGTTCCCACTCCCCCGGATGCAATGTCTGACGACTCAGAAAATCCGCTTCCCAATTTTCCACTCCTGGGATGTGGATAGCGGACAGGTGGCAGGAGTGAGACTCCGCCCATAGAATGATTTTGGTCACTTCTTCCATCGCTAGGGAACTCCTTGTTCCCCCCTGATGGTTGATGAACGCAACAGTTGTCATGTTGTCTGATTGAAACCGTATGAACTTGGCCCTCGCTAGCTGAGGCCAAGCCTTGAGAGCATTGAATATCGCTCTCAGTTCCAGAATATTTATCGGTAGAAGAGATTCTTCCCGAGACCAAAGACCCTGAGCTTTCAGGGATCCCCAGACCGCGCCCCAGCCCATCAGACTGGCGTCGGTCGTGACAATGACCCACTCTGGTCTGCGGAATGTCATCCCTTGTGACAGGTTGTCCAGGGACAGCCACCAACGGAGTGAGTCTCTGGTCCTCTGATTTACTTGTATCTTCGGAGACAAGTCTGTATAATCCCCATTCCACTGACTGAGCATGCACAGTTGTAATGGTCTTAGATGAATGCGCGCAAAAGGAACTATGTCCATTGCCGCTACCATCAACCCGATCACTTCCATGCACTGAGCTATGGAAGGAAGAGGAACGGAATGAAGTATCCGACAAGAGTCTAGAAGCTTTGTTTTTCTGGCCTCTGTCAGAAATATCCTCATTTCTAAGGAGTCTATTATTGTTCCCAAGAAGGGAACCCTTGTTGACGGAGATAGAGAACTCTTTTCCACGTTCACTTTCCATCCGTGAGATCTGAGAAAGGCCAGGACTATGTCCGTGTGAGCCTTTGCTTGAGGAAGGGACGACGCTTGAATCAGAATGTCGTCCAAATAAGGTACTACAGCAATGCCCCTTGGTCTTAGCACAGCTAGAAGGGACCCTAGTACCTTTGTGAAAATCCTTGGAGCAGTGGCTAATCCGAAAGGAAGCGCCACGAACTGGTAATGCTTGTCCAGGAATGCGAACCTTAGGAACCGATGATGTTCCTTGTGGATAGGAATATGTAGATACGCATCCTTTAAATCCACCGTGGTCATGAATTGACCTTCCTGGATGGAAGGAAGAATAGTTCGAATGGTTTCCATCTTGAACGATGGAACCTTGAGAAACTTGTTTAAGATCTTGAGATCTAAGATTGGTCTGAACGTTCCCTCTTTTTTGGGAACTATGAACAGATTGGAGTAGAACCCCATCCCTTGTTCTCTTAATGGAACAGGATGAATCACTCCCATTTTTAACAGGTCTTCTACACAATGTAAGAATGCCTGTCTTTTTATGTGGTCTGAAGACAACTGAGACCTGTGGAACCTCCCCCTTGGGGGAAGCCCCTTGAATTCCAGAAGATAACCTTGGGAGACTATTTCTAGCGCCCAAGGATCCAGAACATCTCTTGCCCAAGCCTGAGCGAAGAGAGAGAGTCTGCCCCCCACCAGATCCGGTCCCGGATCGGGGGCCAACATTTCATGCTGTCTTGGTAGCAGTGGCAGGTTTCTTGGCCTGCTTTCCCTTGTTCCAGCCTTGCATTGGTCTCCAAGCTGGCTTGGCTTGAGAAGTATTACCCTCTTGCTTAGAGGACGTAGCACTTTGGGCTGGTCCGTTTCTACGAAAGGGACGAAAATTAGATTTATTTTTTGCCTTGAAAGGCCGATCCTGAGGAAGGGCGTGGCCCTTACCCCCAGTGATATCAGAGATAATCTCTTTCAAGTCAGGGCCAAACAGCGTTTTCCCCTTGAAAGGAATGTTAAGTAGCTTGTTCTTGGAAGACGCATCAGCCGACCAAGATTTCAACCAAAGCGCTCTGCGCGCCACAATAGCAAACCCAGAATTCTTAGCCGCTAACCTAGCCAATTGCAAAGTGGCGTCTAGGGTAAAAGAATTAGCCAATTTGAGAGCATTGATTCTGTCCATAATCTCCTCATAAGGAGGAGAATCACTATCGACCGCCTTTATCAGCTCATCGAACCAGAAACATGCGGCTGTAGCGACAGGGACAACGCATGAAATTGGTTGTAGAAGGTAACCCTGCTGAACAAACATCTTTTTAAGCAAACCTTCTAATTTTTTATCCATAGGATCTTTGAAAGCACAACTATCCTCTATGGGTATAGTGGTGCGTTTGTTTAAAGTGGAAACCGCTCCCTCGACCTTGGGGACTGTCTGCCATAAGTCCTTTCTGGGGTCGACCATAGGAAACAATTTTTTAAATATGGGGGGAGGGACGAAAGGAATACCGGGCCTTTCCCATTCTTTATTAACAATGTCCGCCACCCGCTTGGGTATAGGAAAAGCTTCTGGGAGCCCCGGCACCTCTAGGAACTTGTCCATTTTACATAGTTTCTCTGGGATGACCAACTTGTCACAATCATCCAGAGTGGATAATACCTCCTTAAGCAGAATGCGGAGATGTTCCAACTTAAATTTAAATGTAATCACATCAGGTTCAGCATGTTGAGAAATGTTCCCTGAATCAGTAATTTCTCCCTCAGACAAAACCTCCCTGGCCCCATCAGACTGGGTTAGGGGCCCTTCAGAAACATTATTATCAGCGTCGTCATGCTCTTCAGTATCTAAAACAGAGCAGTCGCGCTTACGCTGATAAGTGTTCATTTTGGCTAAAATGTTTTTGACAGAATTATCCATTACAGCCGTTAATTGTTGCATAGTAAGGAGTATTGGCGCGCTAGATGTACTAGGGGCCTCCTGAGTGGGCAAGACTCGTGTAGACGAAGGAGGGAATGATGCAGTACCATGCTTACTCCCCTCACTTGAGGAATCATCTTGGGCATCATTGTCATTGTCACATAAATCACATTTATTTAAATGAATAGGAATTCTGGCTTCCCCACATTCAGAACACAGTCTATCTGGTAGTTCAGACATGTTAAACAGGCATAAACTTGATAACAAAGTACAAAAAACGTTTTAAAATAAAACCGTTACTGTCACTTTAAATTTTAAACTGAACACACTTTATTACTGCAATTGCGAAAAAACATGAAGGAATTGTTCAAAATTCACCAAATTTTCACCACAGTGTCTTAAAGCCTTAAAAGTATTGCACACCAAATTTGGAAGCTTTAACCCCTAAAATAACGGAACCGGAGCCGTTTTGAACTTTAACCCCTTTACAGTCCCTGGTATCTGCTTTGCTGAGACCCAACCAAGCCCAAAGGGGAATACGATACCAAATGACGCCTTCAGAAAGTCTTTTCTAAGTATCAGAGCTCCTCTCACATGCGACTGCATGCCATGCCTCTCAAAAACAAGTGCGCAACACCGGCGCGAAAATGAGGCTCTGCCTATGCTTTGGGAAAGCCCCTAAAGAATAAGGTGTCTAAAACAGTGCCTGCCGATATTATTATATCAAAATACCCAAATAAAATGATTCCTCAAGGCTAAATATGTGTTAATAATGAATCGATTTAGCCCAGAAAAAGTCTACAGTCTTAATAAGCCCTTGTGAAGCCCTTATTTACGATCGTAATAAACATGGCTTACCGGATCCCATAGGGAAAATGACAGCTTCCAGCATTACATCGTCTTGTTAGAATGTGTCATACCTCAAGCAGCAAGAGACTGCTCACTGTTCCCCCAACTGAAGTTAATTGCTCTCAACAGTCCTGTGTGGAACAGCCATGGATTTTAGTGACGGTTGCTAAAATCATTTTCCTCATACAAACAGAAATCTTCATCTCTTTTCTGTTTCTGAGTAAATAGTACATACCAGCACTATTTCAAAATAACAAACTCTTGATTGAATAATAAAAACTACAGTTAAACACTAAAAAACTCTAAGCCATCTCCGTGGAGATGTTGCCTGTACAACGGCAAAGAGAATGACTGGGGTAGGCGGAGCCTAGGAGGGATCATGTGACCAGCTTTGCTGGGCTCTTTGCCATTTCCTGTTGGGGAAGAGAATATCCCACAAGTAAGGATGACGCCGTGGACCGGACACACCTATGTTGGAGAAATGTAATATTCTGAGAGTTCTTTGAATACTTTTAACTGATACAGTTAATAAAGGTCCACATACAAATCGATATTACATTAATAAAATTAAGAATAAGTACCAATTTGTTTATGATTTAAATAAATATTCCATAGATTTTGATGGCAGATAAGAATCACAGACCCAACAAGTCTGCCCAAGAATTCCTAAATGTGTAAGCTCATTTAGCTAGTAGTATAGCCTTATGCTTTTCCCAGGTATTCTTGAAGTTATAACCTTTAATGCAAGTGTATTCCATTAATCCATCACCATTTCTGTGAAGAAGTGCTTCCACAAATTACGCCTGAATCTACTGCCCTTCACAGTTCTATTTTTTAGATCATGAACCATTTAGTAGTGCTCTTTTGAACAGATTCTAGTATATTTAAATCCGTGTAGAGATTTGGCAACCAGAACTGCACACAATTTTCAAGTTAAGGCCTAACTACTGATCTGTTGCTAATACCTATATCTCCCATGGTTTGATTAATGGACATATATAACATTTTAGAAATATTGTTTGTTTGTTGGAGGCATTCGGTATCTGATATTTTTCCAGAACCTTGTTGATGGGGAAAGAGAGACATCATCAAGCTGTCCTTTCCATCGGACAACACCTTTTTTCTGTTTTATATAGTTAATGGATTCTGGCATCTGTGAGTAATCTGTCATCTTTTCAAGCTCTATCAAAATGACTTGAAGTTTATCCTGAATCAGAGCATCATACATTGCTATATGCCGTTCAAAGTTATCCTCTAAATGTCTTTCTCCATATGTGTTTCCTAAAATAATTATCAGTCTTCTGCTCTGTGAGATGACTTCTTCTATAAGGTCCGTAATAGCTGCAAAAACAAAGAACCATCAATTAAACTGACTTATGTGTCTTTCTCATCTATTCCATTCAATTTTATAGATGGCAAATTAACATCTTAGTACTTCAACATTCATTTTTATCTGCTATTTTAATTTTTCATTTTATATTGCATCCTTTAAATTTGCTCAGTTCATAATTAAGATAAATAAATGGACATTTAACACTAACTACATTTTATAAGCATAGTATTGAGGTTATTCTCCCATTTCCCTCTAGTCATGGGTGCTGCCATCTTGAAATCTAATTTTCACTGCATTCCAGGGCTGATGTGTTTGCACATGTGCAGTAACTCTCCTTCATATACCTGCAGTGTAACCTAGTTTCCAATGTGGGGGCAACCATGATTGGAGGGAGGGGCAAGACATGTTTTTAGTGTCTCTTTAAAGGGATAGTAAAATCAAAATTATACACTTATGATTTACATAGAGCAGTGTTTCTCAACTCCAGTCCTCAAGTATCATTAACAAGCCATATTTGTATGATATCTTAACTAGATCATTGGTGATAATCAGCTAATCGTTAACATCATTTACTAACCAGCTTGCACCTATCAACTGATTATTTCATTTGTCATGAAAATCTGGCTGGTACTGGGAGACTGGAGTTGAGAAACACTGCCGGCATGCAATTGACTTCCATTATTGAATTTACTTTGTTCTCTTGCTATCATTTGTTGAAGAACCTTCCCAGGTGGGCTCAGGAGCAAGAATGCTCTGCTGGGAGCCTAACGGTTATTGGTAACTGCACATATATGTCTCTTGTCCTTGTCTCACCAGATTGTGTGAGTGTTCAGCTCACTCCCAGCAGTGCATTACTGCACATAAGCCCACCTAGATTTACTCTTCAGCAAAGCATACCAAGAAAATGAAGCAAATTTGATGATAGAAGTAAATTGAAAAATGTAAATGCATGATAGAAACTGGTTGAATTGTTTCTTTGTTTTTGCTTGATCTAAATCAACATAAATTATGCAACTGACACACTTACATGTTATCACATTGTTTTTCAAAATTTGACAGATTTTCCAAGCATTTTCCAATAAGATAAATGGCTGATAAGTAAAGGTGCTCTAATTGAAGCTAGTAAATCTGTTTGGAGTTTTGGATATACACTATATGGCCAAAAGTATGTGGACACCGCTACTAATTATCAAGTTCAGGTGTTTCAACTCTAACAGGTGCATACAATATAGCACATAGCCACCAAATATTCATAAACATTGGTAGCACACTGGGTCATACTGAAGAGCTCAGTGACTTTAAACATGGCATTGTCATAGGATACCAACTTTACCACAATTAATTTCTTGCAATTGTTGCCCTACTAGACATACACTGGTCAAATGTGTTATTATTGTGAAGTGGAAGTGTCTAGGAGCAAAAGCTATCAAGTGGTAGACCACTCAAACTCACAGAACGTGACCCCCAAGTGCTGAAGCATGTGTCTCAGAAAAAAATCATATATCTGTTGCATCACTCACTACAAAGTACCAAACTGCTTCTGGAGGCAACGTCAGCACAATAACTGTGCATTGGGAGCTTCATGAACTGATATTACAGGATTGTTATGAAATAGTGAACATTTAAAACCCTACCCGCCTGCAGAAAAGCCTTTTTTATGCCTTTAGAGTAACAGTTTTAATTATATGAATGAATCAATAACATTTTTTGAAACATGTATTTGTTTGTTAAAGGACAGTTTAACATGTATGGGCGAATGCAATGATATTGAAAAATTGCTGTATTTTACATTCAAGCAAATCCAAATGCACATGTCTATTAAGCACCACATTTTTATAATTTGATTCAAACAGATGGGGAAGTGATCAATTAAAATTAAATGATTGCTCCAAGTACCCAGAACAGAGCAGCATAGCATAAATAAAACTTGTTTTAAAAGGGTTTATTAGTATGTTTGCCATATTGACACTTTAAATGATGGCACTTACATGACAGGCTTCATTGAAAGAATCTTTTTTGAAATATTAAGAACCCTGACATGTATTATTCATAAGTGTCTTTTAACACCTTAACGAGGGCTGTTGTTCAGATGCGCACATACATGCACTGTACTAGCACAGCTTTGCTAGTAAAACCCTTAATGACCACGGATGTTCAGGTTACGTCAGTCGTTAGGGGTTAAAGCAGCAATATAACAAACATAGGCATCCACAGACATTTTTCCAGGGAGGGGGGCAAAAAATTAAATAAAATACCCTAAGCATAATGATATCAGTGGCAACATGTGAAACAAAGTTGCTAGTCGTACACATGAGCTGCACTCTTAAACATGGTAGCTCATTGGCATCAAAAGTGATGACTAAAGTGAGTGCTTTTAAATATACACACACATACACACAGCACATAGAAAGTCTGGCACCCTCTTGCAAGCACACAGCTAGATTAGAATCAAAATAGAACAGCAAAATGGTGATAGCCCCCAACCACGTCAAGGTCTCTTCCTCACTGGGTCCCTAACCTAGAGCTACACAATGCATACCTACAACTAAACACACTGAGATACAAACAAGGGAGACACCGTCCCTTTATAATTTACCTAGGCACAAACAAAACACAGAAATGAACTGCACTCTCAAACCAAACTGGTGCAGACTCAGGCAGTTAACTCCAGTCAAGCCTGGGTGCAAAGTCCATAGAGAAAATTGCAAAAAAAATGTTCACAGAACACCTAGAAAGTCTGGCACTGTCTTACAAGCATACAGCTAGATGAAATGCAAAGCAGATCCCCATGATGGCAAACCTCTTTATTATTTAAAGGGACAGTAAAGTAAAAAAAAAATCTTTCATGATTTAAATAGGGCATGTAATTTTAAACAACTTTCCAATTTACTTTTATTACCAATTTTGCTTTGTTCTCTTGGTATTCTTAGTTGAAAGCTAAATCTAGGAGGTTCATGTGCTAATTTCTTAGACCTTGAAGATTGCCTCTAATCAGAAAGCATTTTGACAGTTTTCACCACTAGAGGGCGTTAGTTCATGTGTTTCATATAGATAACATTGTGCTCTGGCACGTGAAGCTCCTAAGAGCAAGCACTGATTGGCTAAAAATGCATATCTGTCAAAAGAACTGAAATAAGGGGGCAGTTTGCAGAGGCATAGATACAAGGTAATCACAGAGGTAAAAAGTGTATTATTATAACTGTGTTGGTTATGCAAAATTGGGGAATGGGTAATAAAGGGATTATCTACTTTTTTAAACAACAAAAATTCTGGTGTTTACTGTCCCTTTAATAATGTTTTCTATCCTCCATAACCCATTATTTCTTATCCTCTACAGATTTTTAATTAATAATTAGCGACAATCAAGAGCAACCAATTGCTGCTGTACCAACCAGTGCAGAAATGCAATGAGAGAAATGCACTACATGCATGCTCACGCCCATAGATTGTCTTCCTAGTGCCCTGTAGAAGCGGCAGCAAATTTGCCAACTGAGAGCCTGTTATGGAAGTAAGCAACATTATTAAATATTAGACAATAAGCAATTCTAAAAAAATATTTTAAATAAAAGCTGCTCTAAACTAATTAACACATCATTTTTATGTGTTAACATGTTGAAAAATGTTAGTAAATGTTAGTAAACACAGCAGTTATCATTTTGTTTGTTTCCTTTTCATTTGTGTGTCCAGACAAAGTGTGTGATGTAAAAATACTTGCCTTGTCCTGGTAAATCATTTCTACCAGATATAAACAGCTTGTAGGCACACTTCTTCTCTAAAACCTCAGGTAGCACCCTGAATACAAAAATGTCCATTGCATGATTATAGTGATCCTTAGTACTT